>NW_005871768.1:32521-41145 GCF_000147115.1 Myotis lucifugus | reverse complement strand
AAACCAGGGCGGGGCCTTGGGCTGCTGTGGGCTGGTGTGAAGAACTCACTGTTCCACTTCCTCATTTTCCATTCCCACCGGCACCGGGAAGCCAGACTCTTTGGAATATTTTTATTTTCCTAAGTATTTTTATTTTCATATTAATATAGTTACATAAATTTAATAAGAATCTATTCTTCTTGTTATAGAACATATGAAAAATATTGTTATCAAGGTTTTGACACTAATGTCATGTTTTTTGTTGTTAATCCTCAGCCAAGGATATTTTTCCATTGACTTTTTTAAAGAGAGTGGAAAGGAGGGAGAGAGACAGAGAGAAACATCGATGTGAGAGAGAGACATTGATTGGTTGCCTCTCACACACGCCCTAACCAGGGCCAGGGATGGGATCGAGCCTGCAACTGAGGTACGTATGTGCCCTTGTCGGGAATCAAACCCAGGATCCTTCAATCCACAGGCCGACACTTTATCCACTGAGCCAAACTGGCTAAGGTGGTAATGTCATATTTGAAAATGATAAACATAGATCAGATATGACCAGGCAGTTTTAAAGAACTAAAGTTGACTTTATGGAGGCACTGCTTAGAAAGTACAGCTTAAAATACTGCCTGGTACCTGAATTTCAGAGTTCCTGGTCTTACAGGTCAGTAAAGGTCACTTCCTGGCAAGCTGAAAAATCTTGGGGACCTTGAGAAAAGTGGAATTCACCCAAGTCTATATGTACTGCAGGCTACATCTGATAGCAAGATGATGATGATGATGATGATGATGATGATGATGATGAAAAATCTCAGGACATTTTTGGGGACCTTGAGAAAAGTGGAATTCACCCAAGTCTATATGTACTGCAGGCTACATCTGATAGCAAGATGATGATGATGATGATGATGATGATGGAGGAGGATGATGATGATGATGATGATGATGATGATGATGATGAAGAAAAAGAATAAAGTATAGTACGCCCTGGTTGGTGTAGCTCAATGTCTGTTAGAGTATTGCCAGCTCACCAAAGGGTCTCGGGTTCAATTCCTGGTCAAGGGAACGTTACCCGAGTTGCACATTTGATCCCCAGCCCCGGTCAGGGCACATGCGGGAAGAAGCAACCAATGGATGCGTCTCTTTTTCACATCAATGTTTCTCTCTCCCTTTCTCCCTTCTACTCTCTCTAAAAATCAGTAGAAAAAATATCCTCAGGTGAGGATTAACAACAACATCAAAAGTGTAGTTGACATATAATAATTAGTTTCAGGTGTACAACATAGTGGTTCAGTATTTATATTCCTTACGATGTGATCACCACAATCAGTCAAGTAACCATCTGTCACCATACAAAGCTATTATGCTAATATTAACTATTTTCCCTATGCTGTACATTTCATCCTGTGATTTTTTTTTTAATGACTGGAGGTTTGGCCCGGCCAGTGTGGCTCAGCAGTTGAGCATTGACCTAGGAACCAAGAGGTCACTGGTTCAATTCCCAGTCAGGACACATACCCAGGTAACAGCAAAAATGAATGAAATATGTCAACATTTGGAAGGTACACAGTATTTTCCAAATGACTAGTGCATATTACAAAAGCATTCATGGGAAAAGACCCATTCAAACTACAAGGCTGACCAATAGATTTTATTTACAAGAGTCTGAAAACTTCATTGCTCTGATTTCAGATTTCATATTGCAAGCAACCTTTAAGACACTACCTTTTGTCAAATTTGGTGTAGTCTCAAAGAAAAATATCCACATCATTTGTGGCTATTAAGTGAAAAGGCTATTAAAATATTCCTCTCCAATTACATATGTATGTGAGGCCAGATTTGTTCATATACTTCAAGTAAAACAACATTGCAACAGATTGAATGCAGAAGTAGATACGAGAATCTAGCTCTCTTATGCCCGATGTTAAGAGATTTGCAATATTGTAAAAAAAATGTCATTCTTCTTACGGACCTGTTTTGTTGTTTTGGAAAACGGTTATTTTTCATTAAAAAAAATAAATGAACAGGTGCCAAAACACTAGGTGCTATTTCTGTGTCCCCAGCCCTCCCCCTCCCCACAGCCAGCCCTACTCACTTGGTGATCTCTTCTAAGGCTGCCTCAGGTAAGGCCAGCATCTCCACCAGCAGGGACAGGATCTCAAAGAGCAGAGTGTGGGGGTTCGGGGGAGCCGTCAGGGCATTCTGTTCTGGGGACATGGGATGGTGGCTGCCATTACCACTTGCTCGCCCTGGATGCACCCCACCCCACCCACCTGTTCCCTGGTTCATCCCTGCTCACCCACGGAGCAGAAGAAGCGCTTGGTGTCTGTCATTACGGCCAAGAAATCTTTGAAGCCCACGTGACCATCTCCTGTGGAGGCCGGAAGAAGACAGGGTGGGCACGGGCCTTCCGAGCGGCCCCAGGCATGGCAACCCGGGCATGATTATTAGTATTTACTCATTGAGTCTGATTATAAAAGTAACGTATAGGTGACCAGCTGGTGTGGCTCAGTGGTTGAGCGTCAATCCATGAACCAGGAGGTCACGGTTTGATTCCCAGTCAGGGCACATGCCTGGGTTGCAGGCTTGATTCCCAATAGGGGGTGTGCAGGAAGCAACCAACCAATCAATGTAATTCTCTCTCATCATTGATGTATCTATCTCTCTCCCTCTCCCTTCCTCTCTCTGAAATGAATAAAAACATTTTTTTAAAGTAATGTATAGTCAATGCAAAAAGCATGGTGCACCCAGGAGAGTAGAAGGCAAAAATTACAATCTCCTGAGTTACAAGCTCCCAGAACTTGAATCCTAGAGGCAGTAATCCGAGTTTATATCCCAGGTCCACCACTGACTATTCATGTGATCTTGGCAAAGTTTCTTAGCATCACTAAGCCTTAGTTTTCCCAACTAGAGGTGAGGATAACTATAATACCTATCTCATGGGAGGTAAAATGAGGCAAAGGGCTTAGAACAGGCCATGCATATAATACATGCTCACTAAATGTCAGCAACTATTATTTTTTAAATCATTGGTTATTTTTAAAAATATATATTTTTTATTGATTTCAGAGAGGAAGGGAGAAAGAGAAACATCAATGATGAAAGAGAATCATTGATCGGCTGCCTCTTGCACCCTCCCCCCACTGGGGATCGAACCCACAACCCAGGCATGTGCCCTTGACTGGAAGCGAACCCTGGACCCTTCAGTCCGTAGGCCAGTGCTCTATCCACTGAGCCAAACCAGCTAGGGCATCAGCAACTATTATTATTACCATTTGATAGTCACTGCATGAGAATACATATGCACACATATTCCCGCTTTGGCCTTCAGGACCCCACTAGACCTGTCTCCAACCTCCCCTAGTGCCCAGACCCTCCAGCACTAACCTGCTCTCCCACCAGGCTGCTTCCTCGTCCTAGAATTTTCTCCACCCCCTCCAGCTCCTTTACTTAATACTTTCCCTTGACCAGCCTATCCTCAGAGAAGTCAGGTCTACCCAGGTCAGATCCCCTCAAACACTCTCCTAAAAACCCCCCTACTTCAACCACACACTCGGAAGATCTGGAATGTAATGGAGGTTCTTTCTGGGAGGCAGGAACTGGGCCTGTTGTGTTCGGCACTGTGTCTTCTGTGCTTAAGACAGGTAGGTCTTAGCAGCTGTTCTCTGAACTACCTGACGAATGAATGAATAATCTCCAGTCCTTAAAGGCCCCCTCTGGGGGTGCTCAATACCTATTCCCATGTCACAGATGAGGCCTGATGCACAGAGAAAAGAAGCCTGTTGCCAAGGGTCACATAGGGGCCGAGCTGGGGTCAATTCCTGGCTTGAGCGTGAAGATTTGCATTTGTGCAGTGATGGAGGAAGCTGTGGTCAGGAGCCCAGGCCCTCCACAGCCCACTGCTCCCCACGTCCTGCGTCTAGCCAATCAAACCATGTGTAACACTAGCAGCTAATGCCTTCTGGACGCATTCTCTGTACCAGGTGTCTGCTCAATGCTTTGCTGGGATTATCTCTAAATCTTTTCAGCACAGATGGGTATCGCCATCAGCTCCATTGTACAGATGGGGAAACTGAGGCTTGGTGAACTTCATTGACTCATCCAAGATCATCCAGTTGGTAAAATGAGTGAACAAATCACAGGGGAATGTCCGATGAAGCACATACAAGGGCCCAAAAGGAAGGGATCTCAGAGGTCACTGTACATCTTGGGGTGAGGAGGTAGGTCTTGGTCATCTCAGTCACCAGAACCTGGCACTGAGTAGGTGGGTGCTCAGGGAGTATTACCTTTCAGATCCAGTGCAAAATGAAAAGGCAGAAAACATTATTAAGAATTTCTAGACTGGCCCAGGCTGGGTAGCTCAGTTGGTTAGAGCATTGTCCCCAATATGCCAATGCTGTAGGGTCGATCCCTGCTCAGGGCACATACAACAATCCACCAATGAATGCATACTTAAGTGGAACAACAAATTGATGTTTCTCTCTCTTTCAAATCAATAAATAAAAATTTAAATAAAATTCTAGACTGTGACAGCAGTGCATTAAACCAGGGGAAGGGCCTTTTACACCAGAGTCCTGTGCCACTAACTGGACCGTACAGGTCTCCCAGGGCCCGTGGCGCTGGCCCTGCCTGGGACTTGGAAGGAAGCCCCCCCTCACTCACCATCAATGTCAGCACTCATCAGGGCATCCTCCACCTGAGCCGGCGTCAGGGAGATGCCCACAAGGAGCAGGACCTTCTGCAGGCTGTGTGCGTCCACCACGCCAGGGCCATTGAAGATCTCAAAGTAACTGTGGAAGGCTGGGCCGGAGTGGGGTGACGTGAGGGGGGACAGTTCTGTTTCCACCATTCCTCCCCTCCCCTCCAGCCACCCTCTTGCCCGGTGTCCTCTACTAGCATGGCCCGGTGGCGGGACAAGGAACTGAAAGAGTGAAAGTGGAGGGGTGTGGTCCCATCGACTTACTCCACTCTATGCAAGGTCAGGCCAAGGGCTCAGCTGGTGTGGCAAAAGCTAAGCTAATTAGCAACCTTCGCTTTGCACCAAGAGCACCCCTCTGTGTGCCAGGCACCGTGCTATGCTCTCTATAGCCAGGTTCTCATTTAATTCTCACGACAGCCTTGTGAGAGTAGAATGCCTTTAACCAGTCCTTTAACCTTTAACCTTTAACCAATGCCTTTAACCTTTTGTGAGGTTGGGGAAACTGAGGTGACCCGACAGGTCTTTCTGACTTGGGTGCTCTGTGGGCCTTGATCTGCATGGACATGGCTTCTAGGCTTCAGTTATCTGGACCCGAGCACAGGACCAGGACGGATGCCGAGAAAGCCCTAGAGCAGTGCCAACTGGTACAAAAGCCGTGTCCTTCCTGGTCAGAGCATGTGTGGTGTCTGGTTTCTTAGCTCACAGCAAAATGCGGGTTAGAATCAACAGACCTAGTATGAAGACTGGCTCTGAATTACTGTCGTGGGCCGAATTGTGTCCCCTAACCTCAAATTCCCATGCTGAAGCCTTAACGCCCAGTACCTTAGAATCCAATCTAACTGGTGTCCTTATAAGAGGAGGAAATTTGGACACAAAGAGACACCAGGCATGTGCTCACACATACGGGAGACCATGTGAGGACACAGGGAGAAGGCAAGCCGAGCAAAGAGGCCTCGGGACACACCAAACATCAACATCATGATCTCCGACTCCTGGCCTGCCCTTCTCTGAGCCTCGCTTTTCTTCTCTGTAAGATGGACATAACAGCGCACCCTCCAAGAGACGCTGGAGCGGCTGTATTAATGTCGTGCCTGGCACATAATGGACTCTGTAAGTCTGTAAGCCTCTGACACAGAAGTGACACGGCGGGAGGAGATGGGGCTAGGGTTTGGGCGATGGTGACGTGCTGTGAGCAGCCACATGGGAAAAAAAAACACAACTCTCAAAAGCAAATCTCATCGTCCAAAATGCAGGGCAGTTTGGAGCATCAGAGCAGCGTAGCCAGCTCTTTCCTCCCCAGGTCAGGTCGAGGGTGGTGCTGGGAACCCTGGGTCTCTAAGCCAAAAAGGCATGCTGCCCATGAACTCTACTGGAGGAGGAGGGGCAGCGGGTCCTGTACTTAGGAAAGCCCAGCCAACAATGGCTTAGAGCAGTGGTTCTCAACCTTCCTAATGCCGCGACCCTTTAATACAGTTCCTCATGTTGTGGTGACCCCCAACCATAAAATTATTTTCGTTGCTACTTCATAACTGTCATGTTGCTACTGTTATGAATTGTCATGTAAATATCTGACATGCAGGATGTATTTTCATTGTTACAAATTGAACACAATTAAAGCATAGTGATTAATCACAAAAACAATATGTAATTATATATGTGTTTTCCGATGGTCTTAGGCGACCCCTGTGAAAGGGTCGTTCGACCCCCAAAGGGGTCGCAACCCACAGGTTGAGAACCGCTGGCTTAGAGGGTCTTAATGCAGGAAGGTGTGAACTTCAAGGAGGGGGTCATGGGAGCCAGCAAGCGCATTCAAGAAAGGCAGAGGAACAGGCCACTCTGGCTAGAGGGTCCGGGCTTTGGGAGGAGTGAAGGGTGGGGGAGGACGCACACCCACTCTTTTAGGGCCAGGCTGATGAGGCCACCTCTGGAGCCCACAGAAAGCAGTGCTCCCTCCCCCTGCAGCTCAGTAGGTGGGGTCACAGGACCCAGCCCAAGAGCACAGCGCGTCGCCCAGCGTGTGTGTTCAGAACTTGTACATTTTGGGGTGGGAGTGGGAAATGGAGACCAGTCTAGGACAGCCAAGCACCCTGGAGGCTGCTTCTAAAGAGGACCAATGGAGTGGGTTCAGGAGGAGGCAGAAACGCCTCCAAAACCTGAAGCGCTTGGCAGGCTTGCTGCCATCACTCAGGGGGTGACTGTGGAACTGGGAAGCATACTGGACCCCAAGCGAGAGGACCCAGCGTGAGTTCTGGCCCCCCACCCAGCAGTGTACGCGCTTGGGCCAAGCTCCTGCCCTGCACGGCCCCCCAGCCAGGCACTCCACTGGGTCCACTGCACAGGGCGGGGTGGGCACAGGGCGGCGGTCTGGTCTGTAAACCACCCCCACCCCAGGTCTGTGAACCCCAAAGGACAGAGCGTTCTGAGGCCCCTGCAAGGGCTCCCCTGGCCGGCCTCACCTTCCTCTTGCTTCAAGGTGAGGTGCTCCTCGGCCCGCGCCTCCCAGTTCTGATACAAGTTTAGGAGGCAGTGTTCTTCCAGGTCCTGCCTGCAGAGGACAGACCGGCCGGGTCCATATCCAGCCGCCTGTCCTGCCCACGGCTGCACCCAGAGCCAGGGCAGGGCTAGGGGGAAGCCGGGGCAGCGGAGCGCATGGGCAGGGCCCTGGGCGAGGCTTTGAGGGGTCAGAGAGGCTGAGTGACCCAGAGGAAGGGCGGGGCGGAGGTGAAGGACACGAGGGAGGGAAAGGGGTCAGACATGGGAACGGAGACCTAGATATGGGGGCATAGAGCTGGGAGGGAGGACAGAAATGAGGGGAAGTGGAGAGGACACACAGGAGGAAACAGACAGGGCTACTGACAGGGATAAGGGTCTGGGAGACAGATGCCAGGGACAAGGGGACAGAAGCTCTGAGCCTCTTTTCGGGGGGCTCCTACCGTGCCTTGACTTGGGCCAGGCTTCTCTCGTTGCTGTGGTGCAAGAATACTGTCTTTCTCCAGCCCAGGTCCAGGGTGGGCGCTGGCAGGACGGTGACAGGTACAGAGGCCGGGACAGGGGCTCCCACAGCGGCAGGGATGGGCCCAGGGGCTGGTGGCCGGACCCAGGATGGGGCCATGGCAGGGGCGGAGGCAGGGGTCTGAGGCAGTGTCAGGGGCAGGTTTGAGGCTGAGTTGCCAACCGGGGCTGAGGTGGGCACGGGGGTCAGGGTCTTGGGGGCCTTCCGGTTTGGCAGGGCCCGGGCCTTGGCGGCCCTCCGATGCATGGCCTCCTCCTCCTCCACCTCCAGCAGGCACTTCATGAAGCCCTGCCCGGTGCTCCCGAGGCTCTGGGCTCCCGTGGTCGCTGTGGGCTCCCGCGGCTGCTTCGGGGCACAGCCCGGCTCCCTTCTCTCTCCAATGTCCCTCACCTCCTGGGACAGAAGAGGGGGAGGACATGGGGCCTCCAGCCAGCCCCACGGCCCCACAGAGTTCCTTGGTGCCACCTACTGCCCAGGACATCCTCGCACGGCCCCTTCCTCTCTGGGCCCCTGGAGCATGTCGCCAGCTCTCACATGCATCCCACGAGGCTCCCTCCCCAGGTGTCCCCGGCATTGACTCGGGCTCTGCCGCCTCCCAGCCCTCTGAGCCACGGTCTTGAGTTCCTCTGGGTCCCACCACTCACTCGTGTCCTTCACTGTGATCGACGCAGCCTGCAGTGGCCTGACCAGAGATAACTTCAGGGGCCTTGTCCACCGCTTTTACCCACATCTACCCAGCACTCGGCATAGGGCAGACACTCAATAAACTGCCACTCGTTCCTTCAGCAATCTGGCCATCCAGCACCTGCCCCTCCCATAACAGCCATCCTGCCCCGGACCCTCCCATTACAGCCATCCCTCACCCGCCCCTCCCATTACAGCCATCCCTCACCCGCCCCTCCCTTTACACCCATCCCGCATCCACCGGTCCCA
>NW_005871768.1:24094-32368 GCF_000147115.1 Myotis lucifugus | reverse complement strand
CAAGCCCATCTCCAACCAGGCCGTGCCCTGCAGACTCCAGCCCAGTCTTTGCTCTCAAAGATGCAGCTCTTGCCACACACCCTCTTTTTCTAAAGCATCAGCTCTACTTCGCCACCAGATTGCTCCCATCAGCCTGTAAGCATGCCATAGTATCTTCCTTCTTCTTAAAAAAATATATTTTATTGATTTCAGAGAGGAAGGGAGAGGGAGAAAGAGATAGAAACATCAATGATGAGAGAGAATCATTGATCAGCTGCCTCCTGCACGCCCCCTACTGGGGATCAAGCCTGTAACCCAGGCATGTGCCCTGACCAGGAATCGAACCCGGGACCCTTCAGTCCATAGGCTGAAGCTCTAGCCACTGAGCCAAACCGGCCAGGGCTATCTTCCTTCTTTAAGAGAAAAATAGTCTCCTGACACCACAAACCTTCCAGCTACTATCCCAGTTTTCTCCTCTGATGCTTCTCCCCTTTCAATGACACATGAGGTCAGATCACCGGCCCAGACGCATGGTGAGAAGAGTGCTGTTGTGAAATGACATCCTGGGGCGGAGGGGGAGGGTGGCATGGCCAAGGACAGCAGAGGACTGCCAGGAGCTTCCCACATTAGTGGTCATTGCTGGAGAGTGAAGCCCATCCACAAGGCAGGGCTTTCCTCCAGCCGTGTTGAGCTGCTCATGTGCAGGCAGAGGGTAAGTGGGTGGCTGGTTTAGCCAGGGTTGGGGGTTGTCCAGTGACTAGAGCAGAAAGAGGCAGGGGCAGGTGAGGACTGTGCATTCACAGGCTGCCCAGAAGTGGCAGAGCTGGTGGAGAGGGGGTGCTGGGAGGGGAGTGGGAGCCCCCAGATGTTCAGGGAAGCTTTGGATTGTATGCTGTGGTCGAGAGCAAATGGGTGAGAAGAAATCTATGCCGGTGTGGGAAAAGCCGCAACACGACCTGGGGTGAACACAAGGGCTCCAGGGTGTAAGAGCATCCTTGACCCCCCACCCAAGATGCACACATATACAGATGTGCAAACACACATGTACACGCATGCACATGCATGTGCACACTCACACAGGCACACACCTTCCCCAGTTTGACTCCAAATACTGTCCCATTTCTGCCTCTGCCCCGCTCCTCCTCAGGAGCCCCTCCACCTCTCCCCATCCCCCTCCCCCTCTCCCCCTCCACCTCTCCCCATCCCCCTCCACCTCTCCCCATCCCCACTCTGGCTCTACTTACTGGTGGAGGAACAGGCCCCGGTGCTGGCTTGGTCTCCGCAGCCTTGACCCTAAACAAGGGAGAAACCCCAGTGGGGGAGGGGCTCAGTTTAAGGCATGGCCCTTGCACCCCCTTCTCGCAGCCCCCAGGACCCTCAGGTCCACCATCCCAGCATCACCCCCCTGGCCTTTTCATCTCAGAGGGGTTCCCCATTCTTTCACACACCCCCGTGGGCATGCCCATAAAAGTGCAGGCCCACAGAACAAACAATGTTAGTGTTAGAACCATTGTACAGATGGGGACATTGAGACCCAGAGAGCCATGACCTGCCCCAGGCCCTCCACCAGGTCAGGAGCAGCCAGGACAAGAATTCACCTCACCTGGAACGCAGCAGAAGAGCCATCTTGCTGGATCAGGGAGTGGGTGGGGTGGCATCAGGGGATGGCTTACCCTTCTCTGGGTGTGTTAGGTCCTGGCGTGGATGGCGGGAAGGAGTTGCCCGTCTTCTCCGGAGTTGTGGGCATTCGGGGCATTGCTTCCTGAGAACCGTCTTTGTCTCCCCCTGGGCCAGGCTCTGGCAGGGTCCCCTGTGGCCTAATGTGTGGGGTGCCTGCCTCCTTGAGGGGCTTGTCTTCCAAGTACTGTCCACAACAGTCCAAGGTGCAAGAAGGCTCTGTTGTCTGCACTATATCTGACCCATTTTCTGCCTGGTGACCTGGGGTGGGCTGATGACAAGGACAGCAAAATGGGGAGCCCCATCCGGGCCGATTTTCGACAAAGGTGAAAATTCAGCAGAGAAGGGCAGTCCTCAGCAAACGGTGCTGGAATGATTGCATAGCCATGTGCCAAAAACGAGCCTCGGTCCAACACTCGCACTGTTTACAAAAATCAACTCACCGTACCCTAACCATCTCTCACCAGGTCCCACAAGCTAAGACACAGCTTCTAGGATTTCCTGGCGTAAAGAAACCTGTTGGAGCTTCGTTGAACCCAGCATGTCCCCATGTTAATTGTATGCAGAGCCCCGCTTACCTGCTTCCTGCCTCAGGCACCCACTGACATACCACAGGCCACCCTGGAAACAAGTCTTAAAGGCTTGCTATGGACAATCAAGGCCAATGGAATGTCCCAATGACCCACACAGACTGTGTGCTGGGCATCTCCGCGGCACAGAGAGGAGCAGACACAATGCACCAGTGGGGCGTGGGGGGCCCCTTCGCGTCCCTGTGGGTCAGTCATTCCCTGCCTTCCTGTCCAGTTCTCCACAAACATTACCTGGCACCTCTTGGGGGCCTGACCCTTCACTGTCCCGGGGTTCTGCTGTCTCCCCTGCAGGTCCTTGGTCTCCTGCCCTGAGCCCTGCTGCTGCAGCCCTTCAGGTGCTGGGGAGACCCTGGAAGGCAGCACCCCCAGCTCACTTCCTGGCTTGGCCTGATCCTGGTCTACTTGCAGCTCCTCGGGCCGTTCCTCGGGGGCCAAAGATGGCAGCTTCTTCCTGGGAGAACAAAGGGACTTATCAGCTCCTGGACTAGGGCATAGTTTTACATTCTCACTGGAAGATTCGTGGGCGAGACAGGCCGGACACGCCCTGGGGCCAACCTCCCGCGGTCTCTCCTGGCAGGCCTGCATCTGGGGTGGCGCCAGAGTTCAAAGGGCATCTGCAAAGTGAGCAGGGTCCCTCTGGCAGGTGGGGTCCCTTGGCCTGGCCTGCGGGGATCGGGCGGAAACCGGCAGTCCGACATCTCCTGAGGGGTCCCAGATTGCAAGAGGGTGGTTCTCGGGTGACACACCTGGAACCAGAGAAGAGGGGGCCCGATTCCGGGGTGTGTCACCCAAGAACCATAACTGCCAAGTCACCGCAGCTTGGCAGCTCCTGCGTTGAGCATCTGCCCCCTGGTGGTCAGTGCGTGTCATAGCTACCAGTCAGCCGGTCAAACGGTCAGCCGGTCAGCCGGTCGAATGGTCGCCTAGGCTTTTATATATATAGCTACTTCTTTGTAGTTCCCAGAGCACTGATGCAGGACAGGCACAGCAGGGGTGCATACTTAATGCCTGGGAGAATGGATGAAGGACTGACATGAATTCCCCAAATCATAAACACTTTGATGTCAATGTTTAAGGGAGTTAGGACAGTGATGGCGAACCTATGACACACGTGTCAGAGGTGACACGGGTGTCAGAGGTGACACGCAAACTCATTTTTTTGGTAGATTTTTCTTTGTTAAATGGCATTTAAATATATAAAATAAATATCAAAAATATAAGTCTTTGTTTTACTATGGTTGCAAATATCAAAAAATTTCTATATGTGACACGGCACCAGAGTTAAGTTAGGGTTTTTCAAAATGCTGACACGCCGAGCTCAAAAGGTTCGCCATCACTGAGTTAGGACTTACTATTCTTTTTTTTTTTAATATATTTTATTGATTTTTTACAGAGAGGAAGGGAGAGGGATAGAGAGCCAGAAATATTGACGAGAGAGAAACATCGATCAGCTGCCTCCTGCACACTCCCCACTGGGGATGTGCCCGCAACCAAGGTATATGCCCTTGACCGGAATCGAACCTGGGACCCTTGAGTCCGCAGGCCGACGCTCTATCCACTGAGCCAAACCGGTTAGGGCAGGATTTACTATTCTTATTATTTATTCTTTTTAAGAAAAATTAAAGGCAACTGGAATTCAGAGAGGTTGAGAGACTCGAGCCTTGGGTCAAAGAGCTCAAGGTGACAGCTCGGGGTTTGAATCGGTGTCTATGGGTGTCCCTCGAATACTCTAGAGCAGTTCCCCCAGCTTCTTCCTGTGGACATACACACATATTGGTAATGAGGATTTAATTAATTACCCTCTGCAAGTAATTGCATCATTTCACATGGTTAAAATTCTACTGCATCTACAGTTTTTCATTTAACAGTATAGCCTAAATTTTTCCCATGACAAAAGTCTTTTATAAACATGCTTTTTAATAAAAAGTCTTTTATAAACATACTAGAGGCCTGGTGCACGAAATTTCATGCATGGGTAGGGTCCCGAGGCCTGGCCAGCGATCAGGGCCAATCGGGGCCTTCCGGCTGCTGGCCAGAATCTTCCTTCTGGCTGCCAGGTGCTGGCCGGGCCTTCCTTCATTCTGCACTGTCCCCTGGTGGTCAGAGCATGTCATAGCAAGTGATCAAACTTCTGGTCTCCTGGTCAAACTCCTGGGGGGCACTTTGCATATTAGCCTTTTATATATATAGATTTTCTAGAGAATCATAATTTACTTAACTGTTTCTCTATTTGGGCACTTAGGGCACATGGGCAGTTCCAATCTTTTAGTGTTTAAAAAAATGTGACAGTGAACATTTTTCTGCATAAAACTTTGCCTGACTCTCCAGTGATTTCCTTAGGGCATATTTCTGGAAATGGGTGAAAGGTAGTTAGAAGTCAGTTTACTTATTTTTTGTTAATCCTCACCCAAGGATATTTTCCCATCGATTTTTAGGGAGAGTGGAAGAGAAAGGGAAAGACAGAGAAACATCGATGTGAGAGAAACATATCCATTGATTGCCTTCTGCACATGCCTCAACCAGGGCTCAGGCCAGGGAGGAGCCTGCAACCAAGGTACGTGCCCTTGACTGGAATCAAACCCAGGACCCATTGGACCTTGTGAGGGATGCTCTATCCACTGAGCCAAACTGGCTAGGGCTAGAAGTCAGTTTAAACAAATTGCCCAGTTGTTCCAGTAGAAACAGCTTATATTTCCACCAGCATGGTATGCAGCACATGTCTCCAGGGACTCAAACCTGGCTTTGATGGAGTCCCTTAACTTTTCATGGAGAAGAGATTACTTAGAGGTTTTTGGTTATAATCAAACTTAAACAAGCTAACCAGGCTTCACTATTACTGTTTCCCAAGTCTTTTCACTTTGCCTTTCTCTGGCTCCCTCTTGACTTGCTCTTTTTTGGAAAGAATACATTCTCACTGCAGACAAGTTTAAAACATATATCCAACATTTAGAAAACAATAATTCCATGTAAACGTATGTTTCCTTGTCTCTCAGCCTCTCTTTTGTTCGCTTTTGAAAAAATTAATTCAGTGAATACATATTTATTGAGCATCTACTATGCACCAGGCACAACCCCAGGCCTGAGGAATTTGAGGCGGAACAGAACAGAAGCGTGTGGCCCAGCAGGGGAGCCCAGACAACGGCTGACACCCTTATTTAGTGTGATTTGTGCGAAGAACCAGTTCAGGCGCTGTGACTGGGAGGGTCCACGTTGGTCTGGGAGTACTCCCTCCTCCCTCTCCGTGCTCCCCCCTTCCTCTCCCCCCCCCTCCCCCCCCCCGTGGGGCACAGGGCATTCTCTCCTGGGCCTGCTCTCTGGGAAGCCCCCAGCTCACCCTAGGTCTGCCAGGTGACTCTGCTCCTGGGCCCTGAGCTCCGGCGGCCCCTCCTCTGACGCTTCTCTGTGTCCGGGCCGCTTCTCGGGCGTTTCTGGGGCCGGCGAGGGCTCCCTCCCACTGCCCATCCCTGCAGCATCTGGAAACACGACCTGGAACAAAGATGCTCTTGTGAGCACCCATTCTGGAGGGATACCTCCCACTCCCCGGGCGTCCTCCTGGCCTCGGGGACAGGGAGGTTCTGTGCCTGCCTGGGGAGTGTGTTGGAGAGAGGAAGGGCAGAGACAAGAGGCAGGGAGAGAGGCTGGGTGCAGAGCCAGCCGAGCTGAGCGGCCGTTGTTCTGTACTCGGCTCTGACATAAACCTGGGGTCCTGAGTAGTACCTGAGCCGAGGGTCTCCTGCCCAGGAAGGCTTGACAGAGCACCCGGGGGACTTGAGGACCCTCAAGAGGTCCCAGCGAGGCTTCCACAGTTTCCACCATTTCAGAGCTCAGGCTCTGAAACTGGGCTGTGATGTCCCTCTTGGTCTATCACTCCTAGCTGGGTGACCTTGAGCCAGTGACATAGAGCCAGCTCCAAGCCCCACTTGAGTCAGCAAAATCCAGACACCCCAGCTCATCCATCACTTGATGATAAGTGACGTAAGATTCTGATGTGAGCCAACACTAAGGGCGCCTACCGGAAGGCAGGGCCTGTGCCAGGTACCCAGGGATGTCACCCAGTTGGTCCTCACCATGACACATATGAACAGTGGGGCTCAAAGGGGTGCAGTGCCATGCCCAAGGTCACGCGGCTGGTTGAGTAGGGGAGCTGGACCCCATGACTATGCTGTTGTAAAAATGAATGGGGGGGAAAAATGAATTGGGGGGTGAAGGAAGCCCTGAACGTTTGCCCCAGCCTCCCTTCTAGGCTCTCTCAGGCCCTCTCCTGCCCCCAAAAGAAGCCATGATTTATATCAGGGGCTACAGAGAGGGGGCAATACTTCACCCAAGGGAATGTTGACCTTTTTTATGGTGACATTTTGGGCTCTGGGGAAACTAGATAGGAAGGCGAGTCTTCTCTGTGCTCTCAGTTTGTGCCACTTGACACTAAAGAAATTGATGGAAGGAGGCTGTGGAGTGCGTTGAAGGCTTAGGACGCAGGCTGGGGGCTGGGGAGGGGCCCGGATGGAAACCTCCAGCAGTTGCCAGGGGAATAAAGGTTACAAGGGGAGCTGGAGGCACCTAGTAGAATAAACAATTCTTGGTTTGCTCCTGCAGCATCTCTCTGGCAACAGAAGCCAGCATCCTTTTTATGGGAATCTTTCCTTCTCTATTCTGTCAGTGGGGCTCAGTGGACCTCTGGCTCCATTATGCCAGGAGATCCAGGCCACTCTGCCTGCCATGGTGGCTGGTTCTGAAATAAGCATGTGAACATAATCTGGGCCAACGGCAGTGATGCCAGACTTCCCTGAACCCTTGCAGAGGCTCTCCTCCTGCTGGGGATGCTAAAGTCAGAAGGCGTAAGCGAGGAAGATGTACGCCTGGAGTGGCCAGGGCAATACTTGCCATCTTGCAGGGAGAGCCTGCCTGGGAATGGTACAGAGGAAGGCAGCGCCTAGAGACACTTGTTCGGCACCTTGATCCAGCCATACCTGAAGTCCACTGATGGATTTGTCAGTTACCCAAGTGGATGTGTTCTCCTTCCTGCCTACTCCCATTTGAATTGGGTTTCGTGTCACTTATAACTGGGTCTTAATTGAAGCAGTTGCAGGAGGAAGCCGGGGCAGGGAAGGGGAAAGGTGTCCTTGGGAGGAGAGTGGCCAGAACATGAGATACAGGTCCTTACCTGGTTGACTCCTGATATGGCAGGCTCAACACCAGCACTCTTTCTGGCAGTCCTCAGGCCAGGACTTGGCTGGGCCCCTGGAGACTTGATCGTATCCTCCATGTACATCTGGGTGTTTCTGTTGTCCATTGTGCCAAGGCCAACGAGGGTACCACAGGGGAAATCCAATCAAAGTTCTACCTAGCCCCTTACCTAACCACCTCTCCAGGGCTCAACATGCAGCCTGTAATGTAGGGACCCTGCTCAGGGGAAGGGCCTGGCCTGGCACAGGAGGGGCACACAGCAAAACCAGAGAGGTAACCACATGCAACTTACCCACATATTTTTCCTACTTCTCACAACGACTCTGAGGAAAAGGAGACTCTAGGAAGCAAAGTGACTTGGCCAACCTCCAACACTAACTAGGTCACAGAGCAGGAATCGAACCATGGCCTGTTGCATCCCCTACAGCAAACCCATGCCCTTTCCCCTACAGCAGCATTTCCTAATGGTGTTCTTTGGAATATGCGTTGCACAAGGTGTACTGCAAGGAAAGGGTTCTTGTAGGCCAAATGTGTTTGGAGTGTGCTGAGTGGAAATTAAACAGGCTCTGTCCTGCAGGACTTGTCAGAGCCTTTAATATACTAGCATGCATTTTAAAGAGAGCCCAAGAACATCACGGTTGCGGCTGCTATAGATGAAAACTCTAAGTTCTTCTTGGGGCTAAGGAACAGGAGTTGGGGCCATCTGTCTGTGGGGGACCCCAAAATCTCCAGCGACAATATGTAGTTCATCAAAGCACCCCCACCCTGCCCTGGACACGTCCCTTCCTAAAGCCTTCTGAGCGTCTCTCCTGCCTCTCCCATCTGACCTCACTTTCTGCCATAC
>NW_005871768.1:21156-23209 GCF_000147115.1 Myotis lucifugus | reverse complement strand
CAACACCATTTCTATGGGCACATCATGGACCTCTTTTCTAGGGGTGAATCCTACCCCTCAGTGAGACCATGTGACCTTGAAGCTCTTGACGGGATTTCTTCCACTTTAAATCACGGCTGGCCAGCCAACATCCATGGAGGGACCTTCTATGTGCTGGCCACGTTTGCTATCCACCCTGTGAGGTCACTGTGTTGGTCCCGTGTCAGGCCCCCCAGGAACGGCCTGAGGAGCTGCAAGATCTCACGTGCTGGATCTTTAAAGGAATGCCAGGAAACCAAGGCTCAGAGTAGCGCAGTGTCTTGTCCAATACCACATGGCTGGCCTGACCAGCATGGCTCAGTGGTTGAGCATTGACCTATGAACCAGGAGGTCACGGTTCGATTCCCAGTCAGGGCACATGCCCGGGTTGTGGGATCCATCCCCAATGTGGGGTGTGCAGGGGGCAGCCGATCAATGGTTCTCTCTCATTGATGTTTCTATCGCTCTCTCCCTCTCCCTTCCTCTGTGAAATCAATAAATATATATTTTTCGGGGAAAAAATACCACATGGCTGGCCTGCAGAGGAACTGGATTCAAAGCCAGGCCCGTGTGACTCCCAAAACTGCTTATCCCACCAAGTCATCTTGCCTCGAAAGCAGCTTACGCCCATGCAATCCACAATTGTCTAATGGACATGTGCTGGTGCTGGGCACAGGGCCAGGCCTTGGGAATGCACCAGGTGTTCTGGTGGCTCACACGTTTCTACCAGGAGCACAGAGGAGGAGCCCCTAACAGCTGCTGACCAAAACGCCCCCTCCCTCCCTCTTTCCTCCCAACCTTGTCTGCCCCCCAGCCCTTCCTGCAATTAGGCTTGCACCCCCCACAATGCAAGCAAGACCGCTGCTCCCAGGTGACCCCACACCCCAGGCGGCAGCTCGAGGCTCCCGAAGGCCCTAGGCTCTCACTTGGCGTGAAGAAGTCAGTATTGTGACCAAGTCCCTCTCTCTTCCCTCGGAGCTCCTCTCTCCTCCCTGCCTCTCTCCCATCAGGGTTCCCTAAGCATTCCCAGGGGTGGGTGACCCATGGGGGAAACCTCCCGCCAGGCCCCTCACACACACCCCCCATTGTTCACGCTCCTACCTCAGAAAGCGCAGGCTCAGTCTCGGAATTCTCAGGCCCCAGTATTCCACCAGCTGAAGTTTGGGGGCGGGGGGGGGCGGGGGCAGGGGCCCCAGAGGGCGTCCCCATCGGGAGCTTACAAACCCAAACCAAGAATCTGAGCAAGAAGGGGAAGCCCCACCCTAGCAGGAAGGCATGGAACCTGAGGACAGAATCGAGGGGTGTGGTGGCAAACATGGACTGTGCCCACCCCCCCCCACCTCATTCAGGCCATTTGGTGCCCCTTTTCCCACAGCTGTGTTGAGATTTAATTCACATACCATACACTCACTTGTTTCAAGTGTACAGTTCAATGGCTCTTAGTATATTCACAGAACTGTGCCAGCATCACCCTTAGAGCATTTTGTCACCCCAAAAAGAAAGCCCACACCCCTTAGCCATCACCTCAACCCTCGCACACCCCCCGCCACCACAATAACTTCAGTAACCATCTGCCATCGTAAGAAATTATTACAATAACATTGACTGTTTTCCCTAAGCGGTACATTACATCCAGACGACTTCTTCAAATAACTGGAGGTTTGTACCCCTTATTCCCCTTCCCCCTTTTCACCCATCCCCCCACCCCCCTCCTCTCTGGCAACCATCAGTTTGTTCTCTGTATTTATGAATCTATTTATTCATTTGTGTTTTTTTTGTTTTTGTTTTTTTAATATATTTTATTGATCCTTTTTTACAGAGAGGAAGGGAGAGGGACAGAGTTAGAAACATCGATGAGAAACATGGATCAGCTGCCTCCTGCACACCCCCCACTGGGGATGCGCCCGCAACCAAGGTACATGCCCTTGACCGGAATCGAACCCGGGACCTTTCAGTCCGCAGGCCAACGCTCTATCCACTGAGCCAAACCAGTTAGGGCTATTCATTTGTTTGTTTGTCAGATTCCACATATCGA
>NW_005871768.1:17032-19575 GCF_000147115.1 Myotis lucifugus | reverse complement strand
CAGAACGTTAAGAAAACGAGAGGCAGGGCCAAAGAAGTAGGAGGAAGAATATCTCATCTTCTGGGTCATTGCTCAATGTCTCCTTTGCTGTGGAGAATCAGGGTAATGAGCAGAGTTGAAATTAGAGGTTAAGTCAATTCACCTAAAGAGAGGTTAACGTCACACCCTCCAGAATGGCTATTACCAAAGAAAACGGAAAATAACAATTATTGTCCGCCCAGCGTGGCTCAGCGGTTGAGCATTGACCCACGAACCAGGAGGTCAATAAAAATACATTTTTTTTAAAAGAGAGAGAGAAGCCCTAGCCGTTTTTGGCTTAGTGGATGGAGTGTTGGCCTGCGGACTGAAGGGTCCTGGGTTCAATTCCAGCCAAGGGCACATGCCCGGGTTGCAGGCTCAATCCCCAGTAGGAGGCATGTAGGAGGCAGCCGATCAATGAGTCTCTCTCATCATTTATGTTTCTATCTCTCTTTCCCTCTCCCTTCCTCTCTGAAATCAATAAAAAATATATTTAAAAAAATTAAAAAATATATATATATAACGAGAGGGGGGGGGGGGAGAAGAACCTTACTTTCCAGAGAAAAGGGAGGAAATTGGGAAGGGGTGCTTTGAAAGAAAGTCATTGGAGGAAAGTGCGAGTTCAGGGTGGTGATTGCTTCTCATAGATTGAATTTCAAGAGTTCCCATTGGCTGTGCTTGTTGCTGGGGGGTGGTGGCAAGGAGAAAAATCCTCCTTCCCCTATTGGGGTAGGAGAGGTCCTTCCTTGTTGGGAATGCGAGGTAGTTTCTTCTTGTTAGGGCGCATAATTGAGGTGGAATGATAGTGCGTGAAAGCTCGTTCTTCTGGCCTCTTGTTATGCAAAGACCTAAGGTCCGAGAAAAACTCAGCATATTGTTTGTGGATTCTAAATGCATACCCGGGAGGACTGGCTGAGAAAGACATGGGTATATTAGGACTTACATGTGCACTAGTGGCAGACCCATGAAATTCTCCACCACACCAGTGGCAGCTGCCACGGGTGAAGTTTTCCATCAAGTCCCATTTGGCCTGTGGATGGGCCACACCTGGGGCAGCCGGCCGGTGTTATTGTTTTACTGCAACCCAGACTTTCCCAATGCAAGGTTGTATAGAGAACAGAAAACAAAGCAAAACAGGGCAGGCAGGGGAGTTTTCCATCAAGTCCATGGGTGAAGTTTTCCATCAAGTCCCATTTGGCCTACCGGGGATGTGCCCGCAGCCAAGGTACATGCCCTTGCCCGGAATCGAACCTGGGACCCTTCAGGCCACAGGCCGACGTTCTATCCACTGAGCCAAACCTGTTAGGGGTCTCCGGCCTTTCTTAGACCCAGGACTGGCCAGGCTCCCAAGGTCTCCCAGTCCACTTACAGATGGCCTCACTACATTCCCACAGGGTGGGAGGGGGAGTTGGGGCTGAGAAGAGCTGCATTCCCATTTACCATATACATCCTGGCTCCACTTTAAATGGGGTTTCTTTTAAAAAAATATATATTTGCCGAACCAGTTTGGCTCAGTGGATAGAGCGTCGGCCTGCGGACTCAGGGGTCCCAGGTTCAATTCCGGTCGGGGGCATGTACCTTGGTTGCGGGCACATCCCCACAGGGGGGGCGTGCAGGAGGCAGCTGATGGATCTCTCTCATCGATGTTTCTGGCTCTCTATCCCTCTCCCTTCTTCTCTGTAAAAAATCAATAAAATATATTTAAAAAATATATATATATATTTTATTGATTGATTTCAGAGAGGAAGGAAGAGGGAGAGAGATAGAGATAGAAATATCAATGAGGAGAGAGAATCATTGATTGGTTGCCTCCTGCCCACCCCACACCGGAGATGGAGCCCGCAACCCTAGCATGTGCCCTGACCGGGAATTGAAGCGTGACCTCCAGGTTCATAGGTCAACGCTCAACCACTAAGTCATGCCAGCTGGGCTTAAATGGGATTTCTTTATTCAGTTTCACACTTATGTTACTAAACTTTGCTGCTTTGAATACAACTCTTTGTTGAGTCTAGGCCACAGGAGGCCCTGGGCACGTGGGTTAGGATAAGGGTGGCCTGGTAGGGGCATCATACTGAGCATGGTGGGTCAGGTATGGATTTCTCTAGGAGGAGAAGCCTCAGTCGAGTCTTAGAGAGTCAGGAGGAGGAGGCAAAAGGCTGTAAGAGAGAGTCTTCAGGGTGGGCTGTGCAAGTCGCCACAGCTTTGAATCTCAGGCAACTGGGTCCCAGATGTAAGTGTCCAGGCGATAGGGACAATCCACGACCAGACAACGGTGGAGTCAGTGTTGACGTTTTCTCTGCGGTCCATGAGGCCTTGTGGGAGAGGGGAGTCCCCAGAGAACCCTGGTTCTCATCAAGCGAACTCCTGGGTCCGCCGTGTGTCTTGAACCAGGGTTTCCAGCAGGGGGCGCGCGGGCGCTGGAGGCGCTGAGGCCCGCGAGTTGCCACTCTAGCCCGACCCGGGGGTCATAGAGTCGCGTCGCTTCCGGCCCACCGGGCTGGAAGGAGCCGGAAGTCTGGCGGGCT
>NW_005871768.1:0-16656 GCF_000147115.1 Myotis lucifugus | reverse complement strand
CCCTCCCTGCCCAGCTCCCGTGGCCTGAACGTCTCTGCCTTCCCCCAGCCTCGGCAGCTGGGAGGAATCCATCTGCGCTTCTCTGGCGAAATGTTCCCGAGACGAGTAAACACACATGTGCTAGTACATGCGGGGTGTCTGGAAGGAACGGCCCCGCGGGCGCGGGACCGGGGTGGGGTGGGAGGTTGCAGGGACTTCCTGGCACTGTACACCTTTTTGTCCTCTTGGCATCGTGCTACCATGTGCATGTATGACCTATCAAAAGAAGACGAACCCTGTTAAAAGGGGGAAAGATGTACCTGGTACAGACGACCTAGCTTATGGCTGGCTATCATGTGCCACGGGGCGGGTGGGGTGGTGGGGTCGGTGGCTTTTGAAAGGCAGCGTTTGTTCAAGTTATTTGGAAATACAGAAATCGGGACTGGCCTGCACCCCAAGAATGACGGGGTGTCGACAGATCTGGCTGCTTGTTCATTTCCGATTGTGTTAACACAGGCTCATAGCCCACGATTTTATAGTGATCACACGTTTTATGGAACACCGGCTACATCCATGATGTGATTTTAAAATCGTATGAAAGCCACCGTAGTAGCACCAAAAACACATTTGCTTTCTGTCATCCAGCCGGACCTGGGCCGCCAAACCAGGGATGGTTGTCGGCCCCCATGCCCTTCAGTAAAATAGGTTTGGCCCTTGGACCCCCGGAAAGCCAGGATACCAAGTGTCAGGGCTGGCTGGTTTGCCATAGAGGAAACTGTCGGCCCTTGCACTTCAACTTCAGAGCTCTGCTCAGCCTGAGTCTAAGGCCTTTTGCCCCAGTAAGAGGAACTGAAACGGAGTCCGCTGACTTGTGAGTTGAGAGTCTGCATTTGTGTGGCCTTGCAGACAACCCGAGGCCACAGTTACGGTGTCTCTCTGGCATTTCACTTAGGGACTTCCACGGAAAGGGTTGTGAAAACACCCAAGGCTCTTGGCTATTCGGGGGTTTTACAGAGTTGCTTACTGCTTTAAAAGAGCCAAAAGAGGCCATTGCAGTAGGTCCATGACTTCTTGGATTTCTTTCTTTTTTTAAATTTCAGAGATAGGAAGGGAAAGGGAGAGATAGAAACGTCAATGGTGAGAGAATCATTGATCAGCTGCCTCCTGCACGCCCCCTACTGGCATAGGAGCTGGCAACCCTGGCATGTGCCCTGAGCAGGAATGGAACCGGGACCTCCTGGTTCATGGTTCGACCCTCAACCACTGAGCCGCACCCTGGGTTTCTTTCTGTCCAGAATGCCTTTGGAATGTTTCTTCAACATCCATTCACTTTTCTCATGTGGATATTCTCTTGCTCTCCTTTTCTCTGCTAATGATTGCTCCCCTCTCTACTTTTCTCCCAAGTTGGTCTCAATGATCCCACATGGTCACTCTGACCACCACTGCCTAGCAGTGTCCTAAACAAACAGGTCCCAGGAGCTACTTCCTCTACGGAAAGAAAACTGGAAGTCCTACCTCACAGAAGGTCTCTAATCTAGAACCAGGGTCAGCAAACTGAGACCCACTGTGTTTTTGTATGGCTCACAAGCTAAGAATGATTTTTCCATTTTTAAATGGTTGGGGAGTTGATGTGAAAATTATAAATTATATGAACTTCAGATTTCGATGTTAACAAAATGTCCCTGAAATACAGCCACACTCAGGCCATTTGGTTACTACCCTTCGAGCACCAATACGTCATGTACTGGGTATCGCTGTTCTCACGGTTAAATGGCAGAGCAGTTGTGACAGATTGTGTGGCACTTTTTAGAGCAAGTTCGCCAACCCCTGGTCTAGAGCGAGCAGCCCACATGCCCTTCCCATCCCCACCCCGGCATTGGAGCGATGGAGCGGGAGCCTCTGGCAGAGGCTCAATGGTTTTTGTCCCCTTAGGGCTGCGGAGTGGCAGCTGGACCAGCCGTCATGGAGTGGCCGGCTGCGGATCACTGCAAAAGGGCAGGTGGCCTACATCAAGCTGGAGGACAGGACCTCAGGTAAAGGCAAGGGAGGCCTGCTCGGGGCTGAGGCGCCATGCCTCCCACTGTGCGAAGGGAGAGGCAGCCCGGGCCTGATGAGGCCTCTCGGGGGTCATGGGAACCTGTTGTGGAAACCAAAGACCCGAGTGCACCGTTAAGCCTCCTCCATTCCCTCACCTTTAATTGTAGTAGCCACTGTCCACAAGCACTAAAGGGGGCATTTCTTGCCAAGCACCTGTTCTTTTGGGGGGGTCCTTAAAAAAATACTAATTTTGGAGCCCAAGGAGAGGAGACCTACAGGTTGGTCCCAAGTGGGAATGCCTAGAGGTTGCCTTGAGACACGCTGGGTGAAGACACAGCCCTTTGCCGCTGAGCTCTGCTGCTCAAGAATTCTGTATATCGACTAAATGGTGACTCCCCAGACCAACCACGCCCATTAACTGAAAGAGCTGGAACTGCCTCCTTAGCTCTTTCTGTGGTGAGAGGACGAGCCAGGCTGGGCGGTGTTGGGGTCAGCTGGCAGGTGTCACTTTGGGGAAATCGCTCCGGAAGCCCTGTGCCACCAGTGCCTCCGGGTGGGCTGTGGAGGGCAGTACGGCCTGGAATAGCCCAGCCCCCAGAGCAGGGATCGGGCACAGTGCCTGCTCAGGTGCCTCGACATTCGGTTGTCTGTTTTTCTAATATGTAGACATTTTTCTTCGTGCAGTGGTATAAAGTGCAAAGACTCGTAGGCAAATGAATTCTCAGAACTGTGTCATTTGTGTCTGAGCTGTGGGACCTTGGGCGAGTCACATGACCTCTGGTGCCTTGGTCTCCTTTTTGTTGAAATAGGGATCGCATTAGTTCCTACTTCACCAGGTTGTTGGGAACCCATCCAATTGCTTTGTGAACTGGAGCATGGGGTTGGCTGGGTGAGTATTGTCTGCAGAGGAGGTAGAGGAGACAGCTGCCATGGCCAGGCCAGAGAACTCTGGCTGTGAGATTTGCTGGGATGTGCCAGGTGGTGTCACAAGGGAATGGAACACCTGTTCCCTTGGGAACTGACTTTAAGGGAACCACCTAATGTAATAGCCAGTCACTGCTCAGGATCAAGCCTCACCCAGGATGCTCTTAGCTTGGCGTCATGCCCACTGGGGCATGTCTGACTCTCGCTTTCCAATCACTCGGCCAAGGATTCTCAGCCTCGGCACTAGTGGTATTTGGGGCCAGGGGAGTGTTGTGGGCTGTCAAGTCAAATGTAAGATATTTAGCAACATCCCTGGCCTCTACCAACTACATGCCAGTAGTTCCCCTGCCCCCCAAGTTGTGACAACCAAAAATACCTCCAGACATTGCCAGATGTCCCTTGGGGGAAGGGAAGGTAAAACCATCCCTGATTGAGAACCACTGCTCCCGGTTGAAGACATCCAGGTGAGTCCCGGATGCCCCGGTACCAAACGGGTGGGGCAGAGAAATGAACCAGGAGCCGCGGACTCTAGGCCCACAGATTCTGATTCAGCTCACCCTGGATTGCAGTCACCTCTAAACCACAGGTTTCAGTAGAAAATAATTTGGTTAAATATTTAAAGCACCAACAAAGATCAGCACACGGGGAAATGGTGCCAGTCATAAATGCTCACAGAAGTGTGTGTTGCGCTGCACCCCGGAGAGCTGTAGTTGACACGGGGCTGCATTTCACCAGGGCTCTGTTTAAAACCAGTCCCTCTTGCTCTGTCTCTGAGACTAAATCGGTCTGCTTCAGGTTCTTCTATGGGTGCAAGAACTTTCTCCCTCATTTCCACTGGGTTCCCCGGCTCCTCTCCAGTCCTGCCTCAGGTACCAGGTCTTTTCCGAAGGTGTGATATAGCTGTCCCAGGGCCCTCAGGGTGCAGGCAGGTATGTAAATGTGTAAGACAGATGGAAGGGGTGGCCAGATGGAATGGTTAAATGAGAAATACTAAAACTAAGCCGCATCTGACTTAAACCTTTCGTTAGTTCTATTTCTGTGTCTTCCCTTCAGCCAGAATGGATTTGATTTGAATCCCAGAGTAAGGTTTGCCCATCTGCCTCACAGGAAAAAGGCCCCAGTGGGATATAGGAACATCAGGTTGGAGGGGGCGCGGGGCTCACCCTCACTTGTGCTTTCAGGGGAGCTCTTTGCTCAGGCCCCAGTGGATCAGTTTCCTGGCACCGCCGTGGAGAGCGTGACGGATTCCAGCAGGTACTTCGTTATCCGCATCGAAGATGAAAATGGTACGTGAGGGTCTCGGTGCTTCCTCCTCGTGAGAAAGGGTTCTCTGCCTCCACGTGGGACTGATCACGTGTCCTCCTCTAGGACGACGGGCGTTCATTGGACTTGGCTTTGGGGACCGAGGTGATGCCTTTGACTTCAACGTTGCATTGCAGGACCATTTCAAGTGAGTGGTTCGGGACTCACGTGCTCATGCCTCCTCCCTGCTCCCCTGGACAGAATGATTTCCCAGGTTAGGATCCCAGGTGGTGGTGTGCGATTTGTCTTCCAGCAGAGCCTCAGGACAACTCACTTCTCTTCTGGGACAGGCCGGCTTCTCTGCATCCTTCCAGGCCTCCTCTCTGCTTTGAAGTCATGTCCTTTTCCTCAGGCCCATCTCTGCCACCTCATTCCGCTGCCCAGACTTTGAGGGGTCACCTTTCTTCCCTTATGAGCCCCTGAGCAGCCGGAGTTTTTGTCAGGTTCCTGTGGCTTTTCTGGGCCTGTTGCTCTGATAGACTAAGTGGTGCTTGGATTCCCAGGCCACCCAACAGGTGCCCCGGTGGTCCTTTCTGAAGCTCAAAGGCAGGGCAGGGAGACTGCTTCCTGCCATCCGCAGGCCTCCACCTCTGGCTTCCAGCCAGTGGGGAGCGTGTGGCTGCTCACAAGCAGGCCTCTGGCTCTTCCCTGTGCTGGGGCCCTTGCCCCAGGTGGCTATGGATGGGAGTTTTATGGAAAACCTTTGTGTTGCTCTCTCCTACCTAGCATCTGTCGTGTCTCACCATCTGCTTTATGAGCCCTGAGGTGGGGGTGGGGGGGTAGGGGTGGAGTCCTTATCTTAGTTCTCATGCCATGTACTGGGGAGTAGAGGGCCAAGTTCTCATTGAATTCTTAGAACAGGCTTTAAGACGTAGACTGTTCAACCCATTTTGCTGATGTGGAAACTGATATGCATGCAACTACTTAAGTGTCACAGGCGGGATTTGAATTCAGGCCTCACTCCCCAGCCTGCGTTCCCCTACCATCTGCTGCAATAAAAGCCTCGTCCTGGACTGATGGCAGGTGGTAGTGAAGTGAGTGTGTGGATGCAGAGCAGCTGGTCTTTTCCTCACCTGTGTCTTCCTCCCCCCAGGTGGGTGAAACAGCAATTTGAATTTGCAAAACAAGCCCAGAACCCAGACCAAGGCCCCAAATTGGACCTAGGCTTCAAGGAAGGCCAGACCATCAAGCTCAACATTGCGGTGAGTCCCACCCTTGCTTGGCTGTATTGGCCATGACCCGGTGATACTGTGGCCACCACACTGAGCCCAGTCCAGAGCCCAGCACTCTTTCTCACAATTCAGCTCATCAGTCCGGCAGATGTTTATGGAGCAGCTACCTTGTGCCAGTTACTATATGGGGTGAATGAGAGGGCTCTGCTGTCCTCTCAAGTTGAGATGGGCAAGTCAAGATGTGAGTACAACATGGCTGGAGAGGTTCTGTGACCTAGGGATGTCCTCAGGGCCATGAGTTCCTAGAGCCGTGGTCGGCAAACTGCGGCTCAGGAGCCACATGCGGTTCTTTGGCCCCTTGCGTGTGGCTCTTCCTAAGCCTTAGGAGTACCCTAATTAAGTTAATAACAATGTACCTACCTATATAGTTTAAGTTTAAAAAAGTTGGCTCTCAAAAGAAATTTCAATCGTCGTACTGTTGATATTTGGCTCTGTTGACTAATGAGTTTGCCGACCACTGTCCTAGAGGAAAGGTGTGTATGTAGCCCAGAGTTATGAGATTCTTGGAAGGCTTCCTGGTAGAAGTGACCTGTAAAGAAGGGAGGAAGGGTCAAAGGGTGACTCCAGGGGAGGGAACAGCATGTGCAAAGCCTTTGAGTTGAGAAGGAATATCCGTCACTCGTTGCCAGAGCTGGGAATTTTGTCCTGGCTGTTAACAGTGGGGGTCAGTGTGCCCATTTCAAGCGGCGTCTTGGCCTTACCCCTTGAGTAAGGAAGCTTTGGGGGTGCTGTGGGCAGGAAGACATCAAGATGGGCACAGGGAGTCGTGGGTACCTTCTGCTGGTGGTGTGGTCCTGGCTCGCTGTGTCTTTGTCCTGAGCTGCCCTGCTTCTGGCTTTTCCCTATTAATTGCTATCGGACTGGCGAGGTTGCCAAGACTTGGCCTTGATCGACTACGGGGGTGGAGTTGAAATAATTTGGGGGAACCAAGGACCACATGGATTTGATTTTGAAGAAACTTTGTAACCCTAAAATAATGCTCTTCCTCTTGACTTACTATCTCTTTCTCCTCTGTTCTGCTTCATGCTAGTGATGATTTGGGACCTTGGAGTTATCTGGCCCTTAAGAGAAAATGCAGTGGACTGGTTGGGATGTGATTCTTTCTCTTGCTGGGAGGAAACTAACATTTACTGAGCAGCTGTGTGCCAGGTAGTGTTTTCAGGCACTTTCTCATCTGAATTAAATATTTTCTCCTTTTACAGGCGAGGAAACTGAGGCTTGGAGAGGTGACAGGACTTGCCCAGGGTCCTAGAGCTAGAAACAGCCAGCCTAGCTGGACTCACACTGAGCCCTGAGGGCTTTTGACTCGGGGCTGTGGTCGTAGCATTTGATTAAGCTGCTGCTTTCCTTACAAGTAGGGATCCAGGTCGTCTTCATCCTTATAACTCCTCCAGATTTCTGGCTCACGCTTGGTGCTCAGATTTTTGTTTTTTTTTTTAATGTTTTATTGAAGTATGATACGCATACAGAAAAGTGCAGAGCTCAGTGAATTTTTAAAACCGGAATTTGCCCACACAGGCCCGCCTCCAGATCAAGAAGCAGGTTATCAGCGCCCTGTACGCCCCTCTCCTCCTCTTCCTAGTAACTACCTACCTCGAGTAACCACTGCCTGACAGAATACCCTGAATTTTGTTTTCAACTTTTATTAATTGAGTTTACACTCTGTACTCTATTGTGTACAACTTCTTTCTTTTACTGATGTGGTATTTGCGAGGCCTCCACACTGTTGCATGAATCATTCTCATTGTGGTGGCATATCCCATTGTGAGAATGTATCCAATGACTTACCCCTTTAACTGATGGTGGACATTTGGGTAGCTTCCAGTGTGGGGCCATTACAAGTAGTGCTGCTAAGAATGTTCCAGCGCATGTCTCTCGGTGCACAGACGTGGGCATTTCTGTTGGGTCTGTGTCTGAGGGGAACTGCAGGGACATCACTTCAGGTGCCCAGCTTTCTACAGTTTCTCAATGGCATTTACCCACCTGACACTCCACCAGCAGTGTGTGAGTGCTCTTTTTTTATTTTTTAATATTTTTATTAATTTTTAGAGAGAGGGAAAGAGAGAGAAACATCGATCAGCTGCCTCTTGCATGCCCCCTACCTGAGATCAAGCCAGCAATGCGGGCATGTGCCTGACCAGCAATCAACTGAGCCACACCAGCCAGGGCACTGTACTAGTATGAGTCTTCTGGTTGCTCCATACCCTTGTCAGCAGTTGTGTTCTATGTTTTAGCCATTCTGGTGGGTGCATAACGGTGTATCATGGTATGTTTGATTTTGCCTTTTTCGATGATTAATAATTTCAGGTGTTAAAATTAAATGTGTTTGTGATAACTTTAGAATTGTGAGGCGTTGAATACATCTCGTAACAATGGAAGTGCTGGACAGGTCTTGACCATCTATCTGTTGGTTTTACACGTTTGGGACTGGGGTCACCTTGGCCCTCCTTGTGGGGTTTTCTGATAGCGGTGGGGCTCCAGCAGAACTGACTGGTTCACATTCCTCTCCTCTCTTTAGAACATGAAGAAGAAGGAAGGAGCCACTGGGACTCCCCGAGCACGGCCCGCCAGCACAGGAGGACTGAGCCTGCTGCCCCCTCCCCCGGGGGCAAAACCCTCCACCCTCATCCCTCCCCCTGGGGAGCAGTTGTCTGTAGAGGGGTCCCTCGCCCAGCCAGCAGTTGCTCCTGGTTCAGGTTAGTGCTTGGGGGTGATTGTACTTACTGCTAAGTCTGTGCCTGCGGGTTCCTCTCCCTGCTGGCAGCTGATTTTCCTTCCTTCCCTCATTGATCTGTCGTTTAGTAGCTGTATGTGACCAGCAGGAAGGTGAGCACAGCACAGCTGATCCTGCCCACACTCGGTATAGGGTTCCTCTGTTCCCCTGATTCCCACCACTTACTCTTAGGGTGTCTTTTCTGTCCTTCCCTGATGGGCAGGGACTTCAACTCATTTGTGAAGGCATCACATGGTCCCTAGTTCTCAGAGGCTGCTCAGTGAGTATTGAGTGAGTGGGTGATGGAAACACAGTCATTAACCAGACAGGAGTCAAAGGCCAGAGACTGGAGACCAGACTCACTGCCAGCCCTCAGGATCGGGGTGGCTTCAGGAGAGAGGTCCCATTGAGCCGGGCCCTGAAGGAAGGAGATTGGGGCAGGGAACACTTGGGACTCCATTCAGAGAGAAGAGCAGAAAGGCTCAGACTTTTAAACACCTGGTGTATTGAGGGAGGTGGATGCAGCACAGGAGCGCCAAGGTGAGCGGTGAGGAATGAAATTGGACATTTCGTTTGGAGCAAGGCCATCGGGGTGCTGAGAAGCTGAGAGGCAGTCCCCCCAGCAGGCTGTGTGGTGCTTGTTCCAGGATGTAAGGAATGCCTTCTAGAGACCCCGGAATTCCAGAAGTTAGTACCTGGTGCTGGCCTCCCAGCCCAGCCTCCCCACCCTGCCTGATGCCCTGGCCGGCCCCAGGCTGGGTGATTGTTACCAGCCCACTTTCTCCACACACTGCTCACCAGCTTGGAGGCAGGATCCAGGCAGGAAGCCTGCTTTCTTTCCATCCCAGGCTCGTGGACATTGGCTCCCCTATCTGGAGGTCAGGCTTCCAACTTCAGCCCTTTGGGGAACACCCAGCCCAGGAAGTGGCGGGAGCAGCAGGCAGCGAGCCCCCCGCCTCGCCCCAGGGGTTATTCTTTCAGCATTGGTTCTCAGTGAGGTCACAGGACCACCTGCCTGGGCATCGCTGGGGGCGGGGCAGGAATCTGCGTTCTTAATGTTATTTGTGTGTGCACTGAGGTCTGAGAGCCACTGTCTTAGGCTTTCCCTCGGTTGCTGGTGCCTTTTTAGCAGATTACATGAAGAACCTCCTATGTGTCAGGTGGTAGCATTTTAGGCCCTGGGGATAGTGTGAGTATAATACCAAGTCCCTGCTCTCAAGGGTTTATGTGCTGATGTGAACAATAGGCAATTAGCATGTCTGCAAACTAAATGGTGTTGGATGATAAGAGTCATGACTAGCTGATATTTATTGAGCATTTACTGTATGCTCCAAAACCAGACTGGCTGAGTTCAAATTCTAGCTTATCAGTAGTGTGCTATCAGAAAACTGCCACTTCTCTGTGCCTCAGCCTTCTCATCTGTAGGATGGGGTAGTAATGATACCTACAATATAGGTCTCTTGTAGCGATCAAATGTGATGTCCCTTATGAACATGGTAAGCGCTCACATTTGTTAGCCCCATTTTACTAATGTTATTGTCACTGTGCTGGGCCTGTTCTCAGCATTCCATATAAATTAATTTACTAATCCTTAGACAGTCCTGTTCTGTCACTGTTCCGTCTCCATTTCAGACGTAAGGAACTGAGAGTTAGTGGCCTGCTTAAAGTCACACAGCTGGTCCTGGCGAGTCTTCCCCAGGCACTGTGGTGAGGTTCCGAGGAGATAAGGGATGTTAAGCACGTGGTGAACTATAAAACTAAACCGTTGAGGGCCTGAGTTTTATCTGGTCTCAGCCCAGAGCAGATTAGAAATAACAAATTGGTGGGAAGGCAGAGGATGGCAGGCACCGGGACAGTTGGCAGCACTGTCCAGGGAGGTGCCTAAAACACACAAAAGCAGGCACTGGGGCCCCATTGCGCCACCCACCTCGGCAAAGAGGTGCACAGATAGCAGCTTCTGTGGTGCCTTTTCTGGATGGCTCTCCCGACCCCTAATCAGTTTAGCTCTCAGGACTTGGCACATGTCTGACACACAGTTGTCTTAGCTGGATGATCCTGACACTGGACTGAGGGCTTTGTGTGAAGATGATCTTGCAGTTTGGGTGGGCATTTTCCATTCAAGAAGCCAGGGCAGGAGATGGTACTCTTTTTTTTTTTTTTTTAATACCCGAGGAGTGAGGATATTTTTTCCATTGATTTCTAGAGAGTGGAAGGGGAGGGGGACAGAGAGAAACATCGATGTGAGAGAGATACATCAATTGATTCACTCTCATGCACCCCGATGGGGGGCAGGGACCGAACTTGCAACCAGGTACATGCTAACTGGGAATCGAGCCCACAACCCTCCAGTACACAGACCGATACTCCAACCAGTGAACCATGCCTGCCAGGGTGAAAGGGTAAATTTTAAACAGATTTTCAATATAAACTGTTAAAAAATAGGGTCAACTTCAGGTATGTGTGACAGATGGTGTGTGACCCGCCCTCACTGGCACCCCTCCCCTCCACCTTGTATGTGGCTTTCTGCTTTTTCTCCAGGAGCCCTCAAGGGCTCATGAGAAGATGGTAGAAATGTGCCAACTTGTTGATGTTTAGTTGCCCAAAAGCATGTCTCTGTGTGTGTCCTTCTCAGCCACTTGGAATTATGAGACTGATTTCAGGGTCACTGAGAAAACCAAAAAGATCTCTGACTCCTGTCTCCTTCTCTTCTCTTCCTACCCATCGGACTTGGCCACATCAGTAGGAGGCGCCACTGTGTCCTGGCCGCAGCCCACGCCTGCCACTACTGCCACCGCTGACATCTGGGGAGACTTTGCAAAATCCACAGGGTGAGGAGTCACATTCTCTGTGGTGGGACAGAGCCCCAGAGCACCCGCATGGGTGGCACAGCTCTCTCCAGGAAGGCTTTTTGTTGCTCCTCTGCTAGGTGGCCTGGAGCCGCCTCCTGCAGTTCTTTCTGGTCTTCACACTCCCTCGTCAAGTGCTTTGGCTTGTTCCCAGCACCTCCTTCCTCCCCCTGGCCCAGCCCGCCCAGAGCACTGCACTGAGAATTAACCTGGCTTCTAGCCTTGGCCTCTCCTTCTGGGACCCCTGAGGCCCATCCTTAGGCCTCTCTGACCCCATAACATTTCAAGCCTTTACCTGGGGTCGGGTGAAAAGGTGCTAAAATCCTACTGCTCCAGGCTCTAGGACAGGAGTCAGCACACATTTTCTATGAAGGACCAGATAGCAAATAGTTTAGAATTTTCCTGCCATCTTGTCTCTGTTTCAGCTACTCCGTTCTGCTCTTCTGGCTCAAAGGCAGCCACAGACAATATGTAAATGAATGGCTATGTGCCAATAAAACTTTATTTGTAAAATAAGGGGGGTAGGTTTGGTCCCTGAGCTCCAGTTTACTGACCTCTGCTCTAGAATATTCAGAGCTGACTTCTTGAGAAGATGGCAGAAATGTGGCAACTTACTGATGGAGCTCTCTTTGTCCAGAGAGAAGCCGCCTTTTATCTGCTTTGTAGTTTCAAACATCTAAACCCTCTCTCCCCTCCCTGTCTTCCCTTCACAGGGCAACTTCCAGCCAGACTCAGCCAGGCACCGACTGGGTCCAGTTCTGAGCTGAGCACAACTCTTCTTAATCCTCACACAGCTTCTGGGAAGGAGCTGCCTCATCTGGGCCGAAGGAAGGAAGACGAAGCACTCCCTGGCCAGCCTCTGTTTGGAGCATGACTCGCTCCTCTCGTCCTTGCCTGACTCTCTTGACAGACTGGGCCGTTAGGCAGTAAATTGTCACCATGTCACACTGCTTCCTGGGACTTCATTGTGCAGCCAGAACATGAGAAGACAAGCTCCAGGATCCCTATCCCTGTCTGCCCTCTGACGTGAGAGAGACTGAGACTACTACTTCCACCACAGTGACCTGTAATAAACACAAGCCCCCAAAAGCAAAAGAAGGGGTTCAGTGTGCCGCCTGGATTCAGATGAGCCCTTCTCGGGGTTACCGGTGCCTCGGGACCCCTGTGCGCAGGGGAGCTTTCTGCACTCCCGCTGGCTGCAGCCACTTCCGGCACGGCTCCTTCAGAGGAGGGCTTCCTTCTGGCTTCTAGCAGGTTATAGGCTGCAGCTTGAACAGACAATCAGAAGGGAAATTGGGAGCATTAACCAGCTTTCTAGAATTTTTAATATTTGCTTTGCTCATGGGCTGATCTGCACTAACTTGTTACCTTTGCAAAAGGAACCGTTCCTGCAGTGTGCCCCAAAAGCGCTTCTGAACTCATTCCTCACTGTGGGCCGCAGGTGCTGCCCTGAGCTTCAGGCAGCGGCGTTCATCTCAGCCACGTGTCCTGGTTTCCTGTCTCCCAGGCCAGGTAGGCGGTGCAGAGCCGAGGCAGGCGCTGGAAGCCAGGTGGAACGGTGTTTGGGCAGGAAAGTGGAAGCTGCTCTCTTGGAGGTGGGGGTTCAGCCTTCCTGGCAACTCGGGGGGTTCCCAGGCTCACGGTGCAGTTCCTGGTGGACTGGAGTTTTCTTGGTTTCTTAAAGGCCTTGTTTGCAGACAACCTCTTACTGTCTTTTCTCCTTCATGGACTGTACATGACAGAGCTCAGACTGAACTTTAGTGTTGCCTGTATTGCTGGTTTATACAAAATAATTTTATCTGAGCACATCTCTAAAATTGCTTTTATCAACATACTTTACCTCTTGATGAAAAGATTTCTCTTGTGAAGGGTCAAGATGATGAACTGAAAAAAGTATTGGCCATTTTCTGGGGCCAGTTTTCTAAGATAAAAAAATAAATATTTTTACTTCTGTCAATGTATGTCTAAGGCAAACCTGTTCTTGGGGGCATGGCCCCTAAACCGTCCAGGATGCTAGGACTAGCTCACAACCACCGCTTCCCATTGATCACGTGTACAGATTAAAGTCTGGGCCAGGGTCTTAGGTTGGCCAAAGTGAGAGAATTGGGCCCTGTTGCTCTAAGGCAACCAGTCCCTTCTTCCCCTTGCATCTATAAGAGTATAACCTTTTTGCCATCCTGGGACATTCTGGTCTCCTTGCCTTCTAACATGGACGGGGGCCCTGGCCCACCATGACCTCCCTGTGGAAGCATCTCCCTAAATACTAAGGGCATACAGGCATACGGAGGTCAAAAAATAAAGTTCAAAAAGGCCATGGCACTTTTTCCTGAGGGTTCTGTAAAAACAATGTAGTTGTTATTTCTTATTATGGAAATAACCACTTAGTATAGGGAGAACAAAGAAAAGTAGAATTGAGGATCCTCGTGCCCAATGAATAAGGATAAGGAAATTGCATCAATGGGTTCTCAGGAGGAGAAAGCTTTTTCTATTTCCCATCATTCCTATCTTTCTACATGCTTGGAAGCTGAGAATGAGGAAGTTTAGACCTAGGGGATCCCTTCTTCGTTAGCAGTACAGACCATCAAAGGTAAGCACTTGGGTTCTGGAGACAGACCTGGGCTTTGGGTCTAGGCCAGTGGTCGGCAAACTCATTAGTCAAGAGAGCCAAATATCAACAGTACAATGATTGACATTTCTTTTGAGAGCCAGATTTTTTAAACTTAAACTATATAGGTAGGTACATTGTTATTAACTTAATTAGGGTACTCCTAAGGCTTAGGAAGAGCCACACTCAAGGGGCCAAAGAGCCGCAGTTTGCCGACCACGGGTCTAGGCTGTCTCCTGGTTAGATGTGTGGCCACAGACTCCTTCCTTAACCCAGGTGTCACTCAGATGAGGCATATAAAGTGCTAGCAGGTGCCCATCATATAGTTTGGTCTTAATCACCTTTACGTTGATAGTAGCGATTGTGTAATGCTTACTCTGTGCTAGTCCCTGTTCTGTGCACTCAACATAAAACTCATTTCATCATCCCAGTTTTACAAATTATGAGACTGAGGGAGGGTTAGATTATGTAATTTGCCCAGTCACATAGTTACTAAGTGGCAAAGGTGGGATTGGAACCCAGGCAGTCTGGCTCCTGCATCCGTGCTTCTAATCAAGTTGATATACTTGAGCGGTGCTGCCCATAGGGCTGGCACATAGGACCTGCTTAATACGTGGAAGTTCCCATTCCCTCCACGTGGATTAAAGCAATAATATGGCAGGTGTTGAATGACAGGCCAAGGGGGGGGTCTTTATTCCATAGGTCCGTGATTTTCAACCTTTTTCATCTCATGGCACACAAACTAATTACTAAAATTCTGCGGCACACCGCCCAGCGGATAGCTCAGTGGGTTAAAGCCTCATGCCTATACACTATGATTGCGGGTTCGATCCCCAGTCAGGGCACATACAAGAATCAACCAATGAGTGCATAAATAAGTGGAGCAACAAATCAATGTCTCTCTCTCTCTCTCTCTCTCTCTCTCTCTCTCTCTCTCTCTCATTCTTCCCCCTTCCTTTATCTCTCTAAAATAAAATAAGCTATCCATCAAATCCAGTTAACCAGAACACCTGAACTTGAAGCCTCCGGGTTAATGTGGTTTTGCTGATGGTGGGCAGAGTCCAACCCAGCTTAGCGCCTGGATTAGGCAGGCTCTTGGCCCTAGCAACCTGGGGGAGTAACTCTGTCACTTGCTTCCCAGTTACGAGTTGCAGATTTAGAATCCACTGCGGTGAGCAGGTGAGTACTCAGCACACCTCCCTTCTTGGCAGTTGGTCCCGGGGGTCGCTGGGCTGGGCACCACCTGGTTATGGGGCAGGGTGACTGGCGGGCAGCGGCCCTGGGGATTCAAATGACCATAAGGCAGGCTGAGCTGAAGCACTGAGTCAGCACAACAGGGGACCCAGCCCCAGCATCGGGAAACCTCCCAAGGGGGAGGCTGGTGAAAGTACCTGCCTCCCAGCAGGAGCCTCCTTGGGCTCTGGAGGTAGGAGGGTTAAGGAGAAAGGAGCCGTGTCTGCTGCCTCCAAAAATCTCATGTGATTATAGGAAAGATATGGCTTGGAAGCCCCCAAAACTCCTGCTGTGTGTGACTGCTCCTCTCTGAGTCTCGGTCTCCTCACCTGTAAAATGGAAATAATCCTAGAACCCGTTTGCAGCATAGGTCCTGTTTTGCAGAAATGTTCAGGGGGACTGAGGACAGAGTGAAGAAATATAAGAGGAAGCAGCGGCACAGTTGTGGTACGCAGCCAGTATAGGCTGCCTGTGAGGTGCAGAGACTATTCACCAACGGAGGCCTGACAGAGAGGGCCCGGTAGGCCCAGGCATCACGCAGGCATTCTGGAGGGAGGGGCAAGGATGGGTTCCTGGTGCGATGAGGAACACTCTGGAATGAGGGCCCTGCAGGGACAGGCAGGATCAGAAGCGGACTGGTGAGGTCATGAGCCCGTTAGGGCCTGGGTAGGGACCCAGCAGGTCTAGGGGCACCAGACAGGGTGACACAGACCTGGGCCATGCTGGGGCACCTGGGGGCTGGTGGGGCCTACTGGCAGAGGCCAGTCAGCCCCCCCTAGGCTGAGCCAGAGACACCACCTAACCTCTCACCCCTCCATAGTCCAAGCCCCAGGGGTTGAACCAAATTTCCCTGACGAACAGCTCTCTCTGCCCTGGCCCAGGCCACAGCCTTGCCTGCGCCATCCCTAGGTCACAGAGCCCCAAGGGCACACTGGCAGCCCCTAGTGCGGTTTCTCAGATGTAAAAAGCAGGCTCCTCTTTGACAAAGATTAACTCCTGGTCGCCCTGCAACGGGAAAGACAGAACCATCAGCCACAGGCCTGCTACTGTTCTTTCTGGGTGTTTACTGTTTTCCAAACACAAAATCATAAAATTCAACGTCCGTTTTCAAACAAAGCACAGTCCTCCCTCCCTCAGCCGGGGAGTTGCAGACCAGCCTACACTTTTGAAATGGATGATTTGCCTTCAAGAACAGAGGTAGGCAGGTAGAGCCTAATGTATTGTTCCAAATAGAAAGGACATCACTGTTTAGTGCTAAAGCAAGGTTTCCGCTTGGCTTTATCCCATTCCAGTTGGCACAGGAGTTTGTGAGAAGGAAGGGGCAGCAGATGGGGTTCCATTTCACAGATAAACAAACTGAGGCCAGAGGACCTCACCCAAGGTTGCTGGACAATCAGGAAAACAAAGACATTCTCCCTGCAGGTCAAGTTATTGGAGCCTCAGTATTGCTACACTGGGCTCCGAGGGGGGGCGGGCGGGAATGCTCCCTCAGGCTGCTTGGGCGATTGGTTGAGGCCAGAACTTAGTCTAAGGCCTTTAAGGCCAGGAAGCAGGAGCCGAGGCCAAGGCCGCAGTGGGACTTTGCAGCTGGCTGTGGGTTCCGATTCTGCTCTGCCACCTTGCAGCTGCGGGACGCTGCTCCACTTGCTTAATCTTCAGTTTCCCTTTTATGCAAAAGAGCTAATCATCCCAGTTTGCTGCGTTGTGGGAAGCAGTAAATGCGACCGATGCAGAGCCCTCAACAAGTGCCCGTCCCAAGAAAACGCTCTATGGACAGACCCGGGG
>NW_005871767.1:271870-283680 GCF_000147115.1 Myotis lucifugus | reverse complement strand
AAGGTTGAGAACCACTGGCTTAGGCCTTAGGGCAGTGATGGCGAACCTACGACACTTGTGTCAGAGGTGACACGCGAACTCATTTTTTTGGTTGATTTTTCTTTGTTAAATGGCATTTAAATATATAAAATAAATATCAAAAATATAAGTCTTTGTTTTACTATGGTTGCAAATATAAAAAAATTTCTATATGTGACACGGCACCAGAGTTAAGTTAGGGTTTTTCAAAATGCTGACACGCCGAGCTCCAAAGGTTCTCCATCCCTGCCCTAAGGGGAAGGAAAGTGGAGGGAGGGTGGAGCTGGGCGTGGGGCATGGGTCAGGTCTGGTGGGGCCCTAAATGTCAGGCCTCCGGTTTTCTGACCACGGGCTCACTGTGTGACTTGCTTAACCTCCCTGACCTCTGTCGTGAAAGTCTTTTTGTTTTTCACAGTGATCTTGACAGTGTTAATGCAATCATCGCCCGGCCCAGAGCTAACCACTCACTAAAAGTCAGGTATTACTTGTTAACAGTGTTACTGGGGTATAATTCACATACCATACAATTCATCCAATTAAAGTACACATTCTGCCTGGCCGGTGTGGTTCCACGGTTGAGTGTCCCCCCATGAACCGGAGGTCACCGGTTCGATTCCCGGTCAGGGCACTGTTAGGAAGTACTACCCCTGGCCTCTCCTGTTTGGACGTGTTTTCTGAAATATATTGTCATAAGTTGTTTTCCGTAACCTGAGGCAAACAGCCTGCACCTGCGGGAGATAAGACACACTCCCCAGCCGACTGGGGCGCTCCCTCTGCCTGAGTCATGCGCCCACCAGACACCCTGCTGTCTTCCAAGGTCGTTGTTTAGGCAGCTGCCCCGGCTGGCTGGTGCCACCCTGGCCCTAGAGAGGAAAACATACACACGCCCTTGGTGCTGACACCGACACGCTGGTCTCAGCCGCTGCGGGAGAAGGTAATAACATTTCTTAGACTCGGGGACTCTTTCCCCCTCCCCACGTGGGAGTCTGTGCTGTGAGATTCTTTCACCTTCCCCATGTGGGAATCTGTGCTTGTTCTTCAATAAATTTCTATACCACCTTTGCTATACCACCTTCTGTCTCTGGATTCATTCTTCGACTCTGGTGGACAAAGAATCTGGGACACCCTGCCCAGGGGAACACACGTGTTCCAGTCCAAAAATTCCGTTTCACCATTGATGTTTCTCTCTCTTCCCCTTCCCCCCCTTCCTTCCATTCTCTCTAAAAATCAATGAAAAAAATATGCTCACTCCTCAGGTGAGGACTAAATAAATAAAATAAATATTTCTTAAACTCTCATAACGTCTCTTGGCCTGGCTCCTGTTGGCACGGATCTAACAGGCACATGCCTGGGTTCCAGGCTCTCTCCCCAGTGGGTGGCATGCAGGAGACAGCTGATCAATGATTCTCTCTCATCACTGATGCTTCTTTTTTTAAAATATATTTTTATTGATTTCAGAAAGGAAGGGAGATGGAGAGAGAGATAGAAACATCAATGATGAGAGTGAATCATTGATCAGCTGCCTCCTGCACACCCCCTACTGGTGATCGAGCCCACAACCCGGGCATGTGCCCTTGACTGGAATCGAACCCAGGACCTTTCAGTCTGCAGGCTGACGCTCTATCCACTGAGCCAAACCAGCTAGGGCTCATCATTGATGTTTCTATCTCTCCCTCTCTCTGAAATCAATAAAAACATCTTTAATGATGGTACAGGTTTTTCTATGTGGGCATGTGTTTTCTTATCTATTGGGTAGATACCTAGGAGTGAAACTGCTGGGTCATATGGTAACCTTGTGTTTAATCTTTTGAAGAGTTGCCAGTCTGATTTCCAAAGAATTGCACTGTTTTACATTTCCTCCAGCAATGTACAGCGGTTTCGATTTCCCCACATCACTGGTTATTTTGCACTATTTTCTATGATAGCCAGCCTAAGTGAGTGTGAAGTAACATCTCATTGTGGTTTGGATAGTTAACACTTTCTGTTACTATTTTTATTGATCCCATCGTCCACACTGCGGTACGCCCTTCCTCTTGTCTTTCCCCTGCTTATAACCCTCCATCCCTCCTTGGTGCCCTTTGAAGAAAGTTGGAGGAGCTGTGCATTGGCATCTGGCTCTTGTTCCCCTTCCCCTTCCTCTCCCCATACCATACCTCCTGCTTCTGAATCTCCAAATCTGACAATTACTACTCACCGTCAAAAGGGACAGGTCATGGGGTCAGAAAGATGTGGGTTGGAATCCTGGCTCTAATGATCTTGGGCAGATGGATTTACCTCTGTGAGCTCCAGTTTCCTCGTCAGCTAAATAGGAATCATAATTATTCCCTCTCTCACAGGGTTCAACAAGATCGTTATGTTAAGTCTTTAGTGCAATGCCTGGCCTTGAGTAGGGGCTGTATTTTTTTTTAAAATATATTTTATTGATTTTTTACAGAGTGGAAGGGGAGAGGGATAGAGAGTTAGAAACATCAATGAGTGAGAAACATCGATCAGCTGCCTCCTGCACGCCCCCTACTGGGGATGTGCCAGCAACCAAGGTACATGCCCTTGACCGGAATCGAACCTGGAACCCTTGAGTCCGCAGGCTGACGCTCTATCCACTGAGCCAAACCGGCTAGGGCAGGGGCTGTATTTATCAGGACTTTTTTAGTTGGAAGTTCCAGAAAAAAAAACACAACAGCAACTAAGTTCAACTAAAAAAAAACTGGCCGTAGCCGGTTTGCTCAATGGTTAGAGTGTGGGCCCTTGGACTGAAGGGTCAAGGGTTTGATTCTAGTCAAGGGCATGTACCTTGGTTGCAGGCTCGATCCTTGGTCCCGGGGTGCATGTGGGAAGCAAACATTCTTAACATCATTAGCCATAAGGGAAATTCAAAATATCATGGTTGTATTTCAATCAGCTGAAACTGGAAGGCCCGCCCTAGCCAGTTTGGCTCAGAGGATAGAGCATCAGCCTGGGAACGGAAAGATCCCAGGTTTGATTCCAGTCAAGGGCACATGCCCGGGTTGTGGGCTCGATCCCCAGTGGGGGACTTGCAGGAAGCAGCCGATCCATGATTCTCTCTCATCATGGATGTTTCTATCTCTCTCTCCCTCTTCCTTCCTCTCTGAAATCAATAAAAATATATTTTAAAAAAAGAAAGAAAGAAACTGGAAGGCCCAAGAGCTGCAGAAAGATCAGTTCAATTTGGGAAGTTCATTTTGGGACAGACTGGGTTTAAGATGCAGCTCAGCCATCACGTGGTGCCACTGAGTAATCAACAGGCTGAGACATGCGTTCACCTGATGTCTTGGTGGCTCACATTCTTTTCATTGTTTTTATGGAAATGTAATTTCTTTTTTCTTTGAAGGATACAATTAAGAAGTGTAATTATTATGATGTATAATTTCTCCAGCTGGAGTTAATTGCCTTTTTTTTCTTTACTTGTCTTTCTTAGAAGTTCTGACAGTGTATCTCAATTCAACTTTCTAAATGATCAAATCTGCCAGATAATCTATAGGTAGAATTCTGTTTTTCCCCTGGCTTCTTTCTGCGGGGGGATTCCTCCTCTCACCCTCCTGGGAATTCTCTTTATATCTTACATCGGGACCCATTTCCTCAATATAGGACCTTTTTCTTTACTTCTTGCTATACCACCTTGTTTTGGTGGGGTGCATCCTGTAGTAACTTTCTGAAAATATAAGAGCATGGGATGTAACATTTTTGAAACCTTCCATGTTTTAAATGTCTTTATTTGCTCCTTACATTTGATCAGTGTTTTGGCTGGAAATAGTAGTATGAATTGGAAGTCCTCTATTGTCTAAATATTGAGTCCAAAGACCCACTGTCTCTTTGCTTCCACTGTTTTTGAATGTGTTGTTCATTCTGCCAGGAATGCACTTCCCTCCTCTCTTTTTTCTGGCTAATTCCTACTCATCTTTTAGGCCCCATGATAGACATTTGTAGGGTAGAACACTATCTATTAAATGAAAAACTACATTGAATTAAGTGGCTCCCTTGACTAATTTCGGCCATTTGAATGTGAGTAGAGATGAATGTCACTCACTTCTGAGCAGAGGCACCCAAAAAACCCACACACACTTCTCCAGGCTCCCTTTTTCCCTCAATGGCAATGGAGGTGATGAGTTCCAAATAGTACAGCTACCAGATGGTGGGTGCCTTCTCAGCATAGACCACGCATGACTGTGTGGAGCTGAGTCCCTGTCAACCCATGTAGGAGTTAATGAGGGGGAAATAAACGTTGTTGTGTTAAACCACTGCTCTTTGGACTTGCTTGTTGATGCAGTGAAACTTGACCTATTCTGACTAATACAGAGCCCATCTTAAACATAGCTTCCTGCCGAATTGGTTTGGCTCAGTGGATAGAGCGTTGGCCTGCGGACTCAAGGGTCCCAGGTTCGATTCCGGTCAAGGGCATGTACCTTGGTTGCGGGCACATCCCCAGTGGGGGGTGTGCAGGAGGCAGGTGGTCGATCTCTCTCATCGATGTTTCTAGCTCTCTATCCCTCTCCCTTCTTCTCTGTAAAAAATCAATAAAATATATCTTTTTAAAAAAACGTAGCTTCCTCAGAGAAGTCCTCCTAGAAAGAAGATTGGACTGAAGGGTCAAGGGTTTGACCCTTGTAATCCTCAAACTAGATTACTTCCCCTTATTGTAAGGTTGTGTTTTCCTACATGACCCTTATTAAACCGGTAACTATGTAATTATTTATGTAATGAGTTCTTCATCTATCTCCCACATTCTGTCTCCAAGATCCCAAGAGACAACAGTATTTATGCTATCCATCGCTGCAGCCCCAAATCTAGCACAGAATCTGGCCCATAGTAGGTGCTCAAGATGCATTTGTTGAATGAAAAAATTAGCTTTGCAAACTTTCAGCCAAAAAAGCAGCAATGAGCGCAGCTCATTTCTAGAGCAGTCTCTCACACAACTCTCAGTACAATAGAGGCATGAGAGGCAGAGGACAAGTGGCTCCAAGCAAACAAGGAAGTTGGGCAAGGAAAGTCTCAACTATCGTGAGAAAGCATCTCTCCACATATTTACGTTTTCTTCAAGAGGATGTAGTTTATTCTAGCAACTGCTTAGTCTGGAAGGAATTTCTAGGGCTTGATTTATTTCACTAAGGGGCATGGGAACTGGGTAGAGAGGCATGGAAACATTCTTAGAATTGCTGAGAGACCCATGATAAAATTCATGCAATGGTGCCAAAATACAATCCCCGGAAGACAATCCCACCTTATAGAGTTTCACTTCAGTACAAGTTTTCATCGGTGCCCGCCACACTGAATTGTTGCTGTCGCCTTTCAATTTTATCACAACATACGACAAACTGCATGGACTTCAAATGTTCTAGTTCCTCTCTATCCTTGGGAAGGTCAGTCTTCACTCTAGCTGCTCCAAGGGGCTTGCAGTGGCATCTGATTACCACGCTATTTTGAATTTCCCTTATGGCTAATGATGTTGAGACTCTTTTCATGTGCTGCCTGGCATCCAGGTATCTTCTTTTGTGAAAAGTCTGTTCAAATCTTTGGCCCGTGTTTTTATTGAGATGCTTTCTGAATTGTAAATGCGTGGTGACGATGAAGATTACCACAGGGGAAAAATAGTACTTCCCTTACTGCAAGCGTTCTATATCTGAGCCTCTCTTTTCTCATCTGTAAAATGGGATCTTACTTGTACCGACCCTAGGGGGTTGTGCCGAGGGTTAAATGACTTAAGACAGATCAAGCCAGTAAGGCCAGGCTCAAGGAAGCTGGTCTGGAGCCCTAGAGAAGTCAGCTGTGGAGACTCAGAAACAGCTGGGAGGAGGCTCTGAGGACAGCTAAGTTCCGTCATCGTTTATTTAGTCATTCAGCAAACGGTTATTGTGCGTCTTGCATGTTTCAACACAAGAGGCATGAGGAGCAGGTGCAGCTTGTTTTCTCTCCTTGGCATTGCTGAGCCTTGGTGTGGGCGTGCCTCAAGGGATGATGGGTGTTCTTGAAAGAACAATGGCCACAGGACAGCTGTCATTCATCTTCGTGCGGCTCTCACTCTCACAGGGGACACGGGGGTTGACAAGCGGTGACACAGGTGGTTGGCGTTATTACACTCATGGTCCAGGGAAGCCTGAGGACACATAAAGGAGGCCTGGCCCGAGCGGGCGTCAGGATGGGCCCTGGAGCAGGTGAAGGGCAAACTGAGGCACGGACGCAAGGAGGGCTCCACAGGCTGCACTGCTTTCCTGGGGCTGCTGAGATAAATCGCCACCAACGGAGAAGCTTAAAACAGAAGTGGATTCTCTCACAGTTTGGAAGCCGGATTCCAAAGTCGGTGACATTGGGGCCACGCTCTCTCTGAAGGCCCAGAGGAGAGGGGAGAGCCCCTCCCTGCCTCTTCCTAGCTTCTGGTGGTCACGGGCATCGGGTTTACCCGCAGCTACATAACCCCAGTCTCTGCCGCCATGGCCACAGCACCTTCTTCCTGTGAAGGTCTCTCTCTGTCTTCCCTTCTTTTTTTTGTTCTGTTTTGTTTTTGTTGTTGACTTCAGAGAGGAAGGGGTAGGGAGAGAGAGTTAGAAACATCAATGAGAGAGAATCACTGATTGGCTGCCTCCCACATGCCCCCGACAGGGGATCGAGCTCGCAACCCAGGCATGTGCCCAAACCCAGGACCCTTCAGTCTGCAGGCTGACGCTCTATCCACTGAGCCAAACCAGCTAGGGCTGTGTTCCCTTCTTATAAGGGCACCCAGTCATCTTGGATTCAGGGCCCACCCTAACCCAATCCGACCTCATCCTAACTGATTACACTGAGAAAGACCCTATTTCCAAATAAGGCAGCGGTTCTCAACCTGTGGGTCGCGACCCCTTTGGGGGTCAAACGACCCTTCCACAGGGGTCGCCTCAGACCATCCTGCATATCAGATATTTACATTACGATTCATAACAGTAGCAACATTACAGTTATGAAGTAGCAACGAAAATAATTTTATGGTTGGGTCACAACATGAGGAACTGTATTTAAAGGGCCAGAAGGTTGAGAACCACTAATAAGGTCACAGCCACAGGTACCTGGGGTTAGGACTTCAATATGTCTTTTTGGAGGATCTGCATAGACATTTTTCCAAACAAGACATACAGAATGCTAACAGGCACATAAAAAAAAAAAAAGTACTGAACATCACTAATTATCAGGGAAATGCAAGTCAAAACCACAATGAGATATCAACTCACACCTGTCAGAATGGCTATTGTCAAAAGAGCAGGAAACAATGAGGGTTGGCGAGGATGGACAAAGGGAACCCTTGTGCACTGTTGGTGGGAATGTAAATTGGTGCAGCCACTATGGAAAACAGTATGGAGCTTCCTCAAAAAAATAAAAATAGAACTACCATATGATCCACCAGTTCCACTTCTGGGAATATATTTAAAGAAAATAAAAACACACTCTCAAAAAGATATCTGCACCCCCATAATCACAGCAGCATTATTTACAATAGCCAAGATATGGAAACAACCTAAGTGTTCATCAGTGGATGAATGGGTAAAGAAATAGAAACTCCAGCCCTGGCTGGTGGTTCAATTAGTTGGAGTGTCATCCTGTACACCAAAAGATTGAGAGTTCGATACCGGGTTGGGGCACATACTAGAGGCAACCGATGGATGTTTCTCTCCCCCCCTCCCCCGCACCTTCCTATCTCCCTAAAATCAATAAAAAACATATCCTCAGGTAAGGAATATATATATATACATAATGGAATATTATTCAGCCATAAAAAAGAAGGAAATCTTGCCATTTGTGACAACAAAGATCAGTGATTCTCAACCGTGGCTGCACATTAGAATCACCAGGGAATCTTTTTAAAATCCTGATTTCTGGGCCTCATCCTCCAGAAATTCTGTTTCTTTGTTACTAATGTTGTGGCCTCACCCCATAACAAAGAAACAGAATTTCCGGAGGATGAGGCCCAGAAGTCAGGATTTTAAAAAGATTCCCAGGTGATCCTAATGTGCAGCCATGGTTGAGAACCACTGACATAGATGGAACTTGAGGGCTTTATGCTAAGTGATAACACTTGTTACTTCTTGCCTTTTTGATGACAGCCGTTCTGACAGGTGTGAGTTGCTATCTCAGTGTGGTTTTGATTGTATTTCCCTGATGATCAGTGATGCTGAGCACCTTTTCATGTACCTGTTGGCCATCTTCTTTGTCTTCTTTGGAGAAATGACTGTTCAGATCTTCTGCCCATTTTTCAATTGGATTGTTTGTACTTTTTTAACATAGATACTAGAATATCGAAAATTATATCTTTGCCCTAACCGGTTTGGCTCAGTGGATAGAGCGTCGGCCTGCGGACTCAAGGGTCCCAGGTTCGATTCCGATCAAGGGCATGTACGTTGGCTGCGGGCACATCCCCAGTGGTGGGCGTGCAGGAGGCGGCTGATCGAAGTTTCTCTCTCATTGATGTTTCTAACTCTCTATCCCTCTCCCTTCCTCTCTTTAAAAAATCAATAAAATATATTTTTAAAAAAAGATTAAAAAAAAAGAAAATTATATCTCACGCGATGTTTCTAGTGGATAGAGCTGCTCTAGATTTTTTTATGTGTGGTGAAAATTGTTCATAAAAATAATTTTATATATAATTATTTTATTTTATTTTTTAAAAATAATTTTATATTTAGAAAAAATATTTTGTTTTTAGTTAACAGATGTCAACCAGACTTATTGTGATTGTCATTTTGCAATATATACAAGTACCAAGTTATTATGTTGTACACATAAAACTAACCTTAATTATCAACTAGAGGCCCAGTGCATGAAATTCGTGCACTTGGGGGGTCCCTCAGCCTGGCCTGTGACCTCTCACAGTCCGGGAGCCCTCAGGATAGGCCCGACTGACAGCTTAGGCCCGCTGGCCTAAAGTAAATAAAATGAAGTTTAGTATCATTTGAAAAAGAAAATAATAATTTTATAAATAGATGTGTTCTTCCTGCTGTTGTATGGATTTGAGGGGTCAGAGGTGGCAGCCAGGAGGCCAGGAACCAAGGGAACACTGGTGATGGGGGCTTGACCTGGGAGGGCAGTGGTGGGAATAAGAATGAAAACAAGAGCAGCCCAGCCGGAGTGGCTCATGGTTGAGTGTCGACCTATGAACCAGGAGGTCAGGGTTCGATTCCCGGTCTACCAGGTTGCAGGCTTAATCCTCAGTAGGGTTGTGCAGGAGGCAGCCGATCAATGATTCTTTCTCATCATTGATGTTTCCATATCTCTCTTCCCCTCTGAAATCAATACACACACACACACACACACACACACACACACATATACCATATATACATACTGGGTATATATATATATATATATACATATATATCCTATATAATAAAAGCCTAAGCGACCATTCAACCATTCGACTGTTTGACCGATGGACTGGTAGCTATGATGTGCACTGACCACCCGGGGGCAGATGTTCCACCTGGTAGGTTAGCTTGATGCTGAGGTCCAGCCAATTGGGACTGGGCGAGACGGGCCGGACACGCCCTGGAGCCCTCCCACGGTCCCTTCCGGCCTTGATCATGCACCGGTTGGGTCCCTTGGCCTGGCCTGTGCCCTCTTGCAATCTGGGACTCCTCGGGGGATGCCTGTAGGCCAGGCCGAGGGACCCCACCGGTGCACGAATCCGTGCACCGGGCCTCTAGTATATATATAAACAATAGCAATAACAACCCACACTAATGTAGTGATGGCTGGTGCCAGGGAGTGTTCTAAGTGTTCTGCACATTCACTTCCTCCTCCCAACCCCTAGGAAGTAGGCACTAGTTCTCATGCCCCATTCGGCAGATGAGGAAAATGAAGCGTAGAGAGGGGAGTCACTGATCTGAGATGGCTGGCTGCAGCGTCTCTGCAGATGGCCAGGACTATCATGTTGCTTTTGGGAATATGAGGACGACTGGGACACAGGTTAGGAGGTGGTAAGACAGATCCTGGTAAGAAAGGCAATGGAGGCTGGGGGCAGGCAAGGGCTGGGGCGGAAAAGCCAGCGGTGGGGAAATGCAGGATCAATTCAGGACCAGGAGGACATTCCAGGGGCAACACAGGTGGTGGCTGGGCCTTGGGCTGGGGACGGAGACCCAGGTGGAGAGCTGATGTTGTGGCTGTGCTCGTGGAGGAGGGGGGAAGGTCGAGGAATCCAGGGCCCCGCAGTAAAACACCCCCTTTCTCAAGGGGAACCAGCTGTGGCCATGGTGGAGGTCAGACACCAGATCAAACAGAAGAGGGTCTGGGCCCCCACCACCCATCTATCCCCTGTGAGGCAACAAGTTCTCTTTCCATCTCACAGGTTTTTTGTGGCACCTACTGAGTTGTTTGTTGAGCACCTACTGTGGGCCAGGCCACTGGCTACGTGTTGAGGCCCCAGCAGTGACCTGGATGGACAGACACCCCCACCCTCAAGCTGTGGTGGAAACAGAGGTAATAAACATAGAAATTATATATGTAAAACATATACTAAAAACAAACAAAACATATACTAGTATACAGGGTGGGGGAAAAGTAAGTTTAGGGTTGTATGAGAAACAGTTTATTTTTGTATTATTGCTTATTCATTATTGTATTATTTTCCATATGAACAGTTGTAAACCTACTTTTGCTCCACCTGGTACAGTAGGTCCTCGGGTTATGTCAGAGATCCGTTCCTACGGCGTGACATAATGCGATTTTCACCGTAAGTCGGAACCCACCTACATAAGCACCTATGTCACTCACATGGAGCACATACACAGCAGTAATGAAGTGAAACAGTAAAACAATTTAAAAGAAAGATAACAATTCCTGACCTTTACTTGTGGTAAATAAATAATAAAAAACATAAAGCACATATGTACATACGTTGAAATGACGGAACTTTTTTTTTTATAAATACTGTAAATGGGAGATGGTGAGGTAACCACGAAACGACGTACGTCGAGTCCGACGTAACCCAAGGACTGCCTGTGTATATAAAATCGGTGCTATGGCCCTGGCAAGTGTGGCTCAGTTGGTTGGGCATCGTCCTGTGCACCAAAGGGTTGCCAGTTCAATTCCCGGTCAGGGCACATGCCCAGATTTCAGGCTCATCCCTAGTGTGGGGAGATACGAGGGGGAAGCCGATCAATAATGTGCTCTCACATCCTCTCTCTCTAAAAATCAATAAGCTATCCTATATAATAAAAGCTTAGGTGGTGTCATGTGATGTCATCACAAGATGGCCACCACAAGATGGCTGGCGGGGGAGGGCAGTTAGGGGCAACCAGGCCGGCAGGGGAGGGCAGTTGGGGGAGACCAGGCCTACAGGGGAGGGCAGCTGGGTGTGACCAGGCCTGCAGGGGAGGGCACTTGGGGGCCATCAGGCTGGCAGGGGAGAGCAGTTGGGGGCGAGATCAGGCTGGCAGGGGAGTGGTTAGGGGGCGATCAGGCAGGCAGGCAGGCGAGCGGTTAGGAGCCAGCAGTCCTGGATTGTGAAAGGGATGTCTGACTGCCCCAAGGGGTCCCAGATTGGAGAGGGTGCAGGCCTGGCTGAGGGACACCCCCCCACCGCTTCCCCCCCCCCCTCGCCGTGCACAAATTTCGGGCACTGGGCCTCTAGTTACTAACTAACTAACTAACTAAATAAATAAATAAATCAGTGCTATGGTGTGAATGTTTGTGCCCCCAAATTCATATGTTGAAGCCCTAAACCCCAATGCGATAGTGTTTGGAGGTGGTTAGGGTTAGGTGAGGTCATGAGGGTGGAGTCCCCATGGTGGGAATGATGCCTTTATAAAAACAGGAAG
>NW_005871767.1:270705-271374 GCF_000147115.1 Myotis lucifugus | reverse complement strand
AGCAGAGGGGAAGTCAGGGAGGTGACTTTCCTTTTGCGTCTCCTTTGCATCCCACACCCTCACCCTAATCCTCTCTGCCTTTCTTTAGCGGCCGAGGACAGTGCGCTGGGCTGGCCGCCCTCTGAGGTCACAGTCATCACACTGTCATCTCCCGTCGGGTGGAGGCTGGCGGCGCTGAGCCCTGATGCACCTTCGGTGCCACATTAGGAGCTTAACGCGGATGAGCTCAGCCCCCCCTTCTATCACTCCTCTCCTTAGATGCCTTGAAACTTTTACAGCTTCATTGGCTGTAATTGGCGCACAGCAAACCACACCGGTTTAAAGTGCACGCGGGTGAGTTTTCACTCCCGGAAACCGCCTCCACCTTCCAGATAGTGAGCCCTTCCCGACCCTAAAAAGGATCCTCCCGCCCTTTTTGGGTTCCTCTCCCTCCGCACCCCGCCCCGGGCAGCCGCTGAGGGTGTCAGGAGGCTGCACTTTCTAGGGATTGAGTTTGATCTAAACGGGACCGGAGAGTATTCTCTTTTTTTTCGTCTGGCTTCTCTCCGGGAGCAAAATTATTATGAATATTCGTTTATGTTGTGACGTGTCTTTGAGCCCCCGTTTGCTTATGGGGAAACCGAGGCACACGGAGGGGGGAGGGAGGGAAGGGGAGGGCGTCACGCACAG
>NW_005871767.1:259757-269711 GCF_000147115.1 Myotis lucifugus | reverse complement strand
GAGAGGACGGGGGCTGGGTTCCCCGGGGCCACCCTGAGCCGGCGGGGGGGATGGTCCCCGTTTCACCGACGGGAGCCGTCGCTGCCATGACGACTGTGTGAGAACCGCCCTCTCGCTGCTGCTCCACAGGTTGGACAGTCAAAAGCCGGACCAGCTTCAGCAAGATCTCCAGCGTCCACCTCTGTGGCCGCCGCTACTGCTTCGAGAGTGAGGGTGAGCTGGCGGCCCCAGGCCAGAGTTGGGGGAGCCCCCCCCCCCCAGGTGTCTGTGTGGCCGCTGACACACCTGCTCTTACAGGTGACATCCAGCGTTTCCAGCGGGACTTCGCGTCCCGCCTGTGGCTCACCTACCGCCGGGACTTCCCGCCCTTGGCTGGGGGCTGCCTGACCTCCGACTGTGGCTGGGGCTGCATGTTGCGAAGTGGGCAGATGATGCTGGCACAGGGCCTCCTGCTGCATTTCCTGCCCAGAGGTGAGAGGCGGAGGGGGCAGGGCACACCAGGCTATGAGCCAACCGCATAAGTCAGCAGGGTGAGAATTGTTTGTAAATAAAGTTTAAAGTCACGTCAGAATTACGTAGAAAGTAAGTTCTGCCCCGGGGGAGTTAGAGTTGTTTATGTTTCAGGAATGTGAGAATTGTTAAACGTGCAGTCTCAGGGGCATTAGAATTGGGTGTAAAGCATGAGTAAATGGGAACTGTGACCCCCACACACTGGCACTGGTTGACTATTGATTCCATCCCACCAGACTGGACATGGGCGGAGGGTGCAGGCCTGAGCCCCCCTGAGCCATCAGGGTTGGCCTCTCCCAACCGGCACCACGGGCTTGCCCACTGGAAGCCCCCACGCTGGGCCCAGGGCGCCCCTGAGCTGGAGCAGGAACGCTGGCATCGGCAGATTGTGTCCTGGTTCGCCGACCACCCCCAAGCCCCCTTCGGCCTACACCAGCTGGTGGAGCTCGGACAGAGCTGGGGCAAGAAGGCAGGTGACTGGTATGGGCCATCTCTTGTGGCACATATTCTCAGGTGAGGACCACGGCAGGGGACACGGGAGCCACTGGGTACCCCAGGGAACTCAAGCCTTTCTTCCGGCCCCCAGGAAAGCTGTGGAGAGCTGCTCAGAGGTCACCCGCCTGGTGGTGTACGTGTCTCAGGATTGCACAGGTAAGGGGCTGCTAGCCAAGGTCATGGGGTTCTCATCCAGAGCCAGTCACTACTGCGGCTGCCTCTGAGGACCCGCCTTTCTCGGGCTGAAACAGTTCTGGGCCAGAGGGACCCTTGGAAAGGATTCAAGGCCTACTTGGGACAGATGCTCAGGATCCCTCTACTGCCTCTAGATCCAGGAGAGCAAGCTTCAGGGGCTTCTCCACAAGGATAGAATAAAGGACTTAAGGACTTTTAACTCTTACTGTAAACAGCTCTAACATGTACAAAAGTCTGGTCTTCTCTGCCTTGTAGTGTTGTTATAAGAACTAAGTGAGCCCTCGCTGGTTTGGCTCAGTGGATAGAGCGTCAGCGAACAGACTGAAAGGTCCCAGGTTCGATTCTGGTCAAGGGCACAGGTCTGGGTGTGGGCTCGATGCCCAGTAGGGGGCGTGCATGAGGCAGCCGATCAATGATTCTCTTCATCATTGATGTTTCTATCTCTCTCCCCCTCTCCCTTCCTCTCTGATATCAATAAAAATATTTTAAAAAATAAAAGAATTGGTATCAGGGAAGCTACAAAAACTAAATTTTTATGAAAATTGTAGGGGTTTGGGACAAGGTTCGATTTTCACAGAGAGCTAGTGTCTTAATCTGTTTAGGCTGCTACAACAAAAATAGCACAGACCAGGTGGCTTATAAACAACAGGAATTTATTTTTCATAATTCTCAGGCTGGAAAGTCCAAGATCAAGATGCAGACAGATTTGGTGTCAGTGGGAGCCCATTCCCTGGCTTGCTTTGCTGTGTGCTCACATGTCAGATTGGGCAAGCAAGCTCTCTGGGGTCTCATTTTTGTTTCGTTTTTCCGTTCAGGTATAACTGACCTATAACAATATATTAGTTTCAGGTATATAATATCATGATTTGATATTTGTGTACAGGGTGGAGCAAAAGTTTACAGTTGTTCATATGGAAAATAATGCAATTAATAATAGTACAAGAGTAAGCTCTGTTTCATATACTCATGACTGTATACCTACTCTTGCCCCACCCTGAACATTGTGAAATGATTACCACACTAAATCTAGTTAACATCTGTCAATATACATCGTTTTTAAAAATTGGGGGGGTACCTCTTTTATAAGAGCACTTATCCCATTCCTGAGGGGTCCAGCCTCAAATGACATAATCACCTCTCAAAGGCTATCACCTTGGGATTAGGATTTCTACATACAAATTTTAGGGGACTCTAGCATTCAGATCATAGCAGCTGTGTCTCCAGAAAGGGTTGGATCCACTTCTCTGGGTACCAGCAAGGAAGAAGGGGGAGAATGGACAGCTGCAGATAAGACTTGAGTAGGAGGGACACACAGGGACATTGGTTGAGGACTGCTCTGTGCTCCCATTTCCGTATTGGCAAACCCAGAAACCGAGTCAGTGAGGACCAGTGGGGCCTGGGATTGGGGATAGGCTCCAGGCTTTGGGGAAGGCTCCACCTCCTCCTGGCAGTACGTTCTTCATCCGACTCTTAGGGTCTTGGTTGCTCTCTGTGAAATGGGGGCCCTGGGATTGTCTAGGGGAGTTTGGGGGTTCTGGGAATACTTCCTTCTCCACTGACAATGGGAGTGTCACCCCCAAGGGGTTGCTTGGATGAGATTGGACCCTGGGGTTGGAGGGTCACACTCTGAAGCTTGAAGGTTAGCAAGATGACCTTCCGCCCTGCCCTTCCAGTGTACAAAGCAGATGTGGCCCGCTTGGTGGCTCGGCCGGACTGCACAGCGGAGTGGAAGTCTGTGGTCATCCTGGTGCCTGTGCGGCTGGGTGGGGAGACCCTCAATCCCGTGTATGTGCCCTGCGTGAAGGTAGGTTCAGCCAGATACACCACGTCTCCCCCAGAAGCCCTCTGGGTTCTTTCAGTTTGGGTTAGGTATGTGTGCTTCCTTCATCTGTTTATCCAATAGTCACAGGGCACCTATCATGTGCCAACTGCTCTCTCAGCTGCTGAGGATTCAGACATAAACAGGCAAAAATTTGTGCCTTTTGGGGGGTGAACATTCTAATGACAGGCAGTGAATCTGGAACCAAGTAGACAGCCTGGGAGTTACAACTCGGACTGTAAAGGAACGAAAACTAGTGATGAAGGGCAGATGGGGGTGGCTGCACAACCGAGGAAAGCCCCTCTCTTGCCAGGGCACATGAAGAGCCAGAGGAGGAGTGTTCCAGGCAAAGGGAACAGCAAGGCTGGAAAGACCCTGGTGTGTTTACACTCAGAATAAAGGCCAGAGCTCTCCCCACAGCCCACAGGACCCTGGACCCTGTCCCTTCCTTCACCTCATCTGCTCCCACTCTCCTCACTCACTCCGCGGCACCCACATGGACCTCCTTACTGTCCTTAGAACACACCTGCCTCAGGGCCTTTGCACTTGCTGTTTCCCAAGATGCTGAAACATCACCTCCCAGTGAGGCCTTTCCTGATTCCTCTATTTATAATTTCAAGGCTCCCTTACCTCCTTTCTTCTTTCCCCAGTGCAGTCACTTTCCAACACATAACTCACTCATCTTGTTCCTTGTCTAACACATGTCAGCTCCATAGATAGTACCTTAGTCACTGCTGCCCCCCAGGGCCCAGCACACGCCTAGGTTCGCACACATTGGGTGTTTGCTAAGTATTTGTTGACAGACTGACTGACAGCACCTGCCCTGAGTTCTCACCTTTGCCCACTCTCCTCCCTGTAGGAGCTCCTGCGTTCAGAGCTGTGCCTGGGCATTATGGGGGGCAAGCCGCGGCACTCGCTGTATTTCATCGGCTACCAGGGTAGGCCTGCTCCATCACATTCCATCCTACCTCACCTCCCCCTTCCCCAGCCCCACTTACACCTCCTCCCCTGCAGATGACTCCCTGCTCTACCTGGACCCCCACTACTGCCAGCCCACTGTGGATGTCAGCCAGGCTGACTTCCCCCTGGAGGTGAGCTGGTATCCCCAGAGTGGGGTTGGGGGCATGTGGAGGAAGTTGGGCCCCCCTGAGCTCCCCTTCTTTGTCTGCCTCAGTCCTTCCATTGCACCTCACCCCGCAAGATGGCCTTCACCAAGATGGACCCCAGCTGTACTGTGGGGTTCTATGCTGGAAACAGGAAGGAGTTTGAGACACTGTGCTCAGAGCTGACCAGGGTGAGCAAGAGGACCGGTGGAAGGTGTGGGAGAGTCAGGGCTGGAGGGGAGAACGGACAGAGGCCTCCAGGCCAGCAGACCTGGGGAGGTTTGCCTCCAGGCTGTGTTGTCAAGGTTATCATCCTGTCCGTGTTACAAAAGCCCAGCTTTGAATAGACCCAAAAGGGGAATATGAAAAGTTAGGGGCTTTGCTGCCTTGGAGGACAGCAGCATTCAGGAGCTCAAGGACAGGACCCTCCCTGTCTCTTGGCTCTACTGTCCATCCCATCAAGGCTTTACCTTGTGGCCAGGGTCAGCTGTCAGCCACTCTGGGCACCTACCTCCCAGTTCGTGGGAAGGGAACCCTACTCTCCCAGCAGAGTGAAATCCCAGGGCTGCCTTTCATTGTCTGCATTGGGGCACATGCCGATCAGAGTCCATCACTGTCCTGGGGAGTAGAAGGTGCTGATTGATTGGCCTGGGTCACTGCCCTGGAGGGATGGGAGTGTTCAGGAAGCACCTTATAAATATACCTATTAGAATAACTGTGCCTATGGGGTAACTGGCGACTGCTTTTGGTACTGAGCTGCTTTCTCCCTCCTCCCACCAGGTCCTCAGCTCCTCCGCGGCCACACAGCGGTACCCCATGTTCACCCTGGCCGAGGGCCATGCTCAGGACCACAGCCTAGACAACCTCGGCTCCCAGCCAACTCTGCAGCTCCCTTGCACTGGGCGGCTCCTCAAGGCGAAGCGCCCCAGCTCTGAGGACTTTGTGTTTTTATAAAGGGATGGGATGGGGGAGAAGATAGGACAAACACTATTTATTTTTTTATTTATGTCACACTGGATGTGGGAGCTTGACCTCTGGTGGTGATGGTACTTCCCACTTCTCACCCCCTTAAGCGCAGCTGAGACCAGCCCAGGAAACCTCCAGGCTGGAGCCATTAAGCCAGGGACAGAGCCCAAAGGCCTGCCTCCTGCCACTTGGGCCCTCCTCACAGGGCGAGGAGGGAGGGATGGCAGATGGACTCCCAGGCACCCACTCAGGGCCTGACTCAAGTACTGTAGTTTGCACTGGACTGCTTGTGCCCTCACTGGCCTCAAAGCTCCTGTCCTGCTAAGGGCTGGTGGCAGTGTGGGAACTGGCTGCCTGGGGCCAATAAAGCCGTCTGACTTGACCTCAGCTATGGCCAGACAGAGCATTTGAGAGATGGGACCAGGGGGTATGTCAAGATGAGGTATGTCCATGTCTCCTGGGGAGCTGGAGTAGACTCAGCTTCCACATCTGTAAGAAGGGACTTCTCCCTTGCCCACAGGGAGACACGTGGGTCTGTACAGTCAATAAGGGGATGCATTCAGGGGCCTGCTTGAAGGGAGAGAATCTGAGGCCCTTGCCTTCTCCATTAAGCTCAAGGGCAGCTCTTGAGCCCCTGCTGCTTCCTCCTTTTCCGGGCCAGCAGGCGGAAGTGCAGCCTTTTTGGATTGAGGCCGAAGGCCTGCAGTCTCTGGCGGCTGAACTCCTGTCCTCCAAGAGTCACTGTGGGGCCCAGGAGTCGAGCCTTCTTGCCCCTCCTCCGCCTCTGGAGGGCTGGCTTCTCTGTGGGTGACACCGGGGCGGCCTCTTTCTGTGCTAGGGGGCTCTCAGGCTGGGGCTGCTTCCTGCAGGCCCCATCAGATGCCAGCAGCTGCCCCTGTGGGCCGGCTTTGTCCCTCTGTGGCTTCCCTGTGGCTTCCGTGGGTGTCTCTTTCCTGTGGGAAGAAAGCCCAGGCCAGCACAATTAGACCCCTTCCCAGTGTACATCCCCCATTTTACAGGTGAGGAGAGGAGAGGCTCAGATAGATGGCAACGCAGCAATTCAGGTGCCTGCCTGGAATTCACACGGGTCTGACACCAAAACTGGGTTTTTCTACTGAATCCTGAAGCTGGACTGTGTTGTTGATAATTCTTGTATTTGAGCCTGGGCTTACACTAAGCTATTCACATAAATTAACTCATTTCATCTTTAAATCAACTCTGGGAATTCCTGTTACCCCTGCTCCCTGCTGTATAGACCAAGAAATAACATGATGATAACAATAGCTAAAACCCAGCGGCACTTACTATGTTTTAAGCACTTCACATGAATTCACTTAATCCTCAAAAAAACCCAACAAGAAATGAGCCATCTTTATCCCCATTTTATAAATGAGGAAATAGGCTGAGAGGGGAAATGACTTGCCCAAGGTTATATAGCTGTAGCCCAGCCAGGATTTGAACCCAGGTCTCGGAGAGGGGGAGGGCCCAGTCCCAAAGTCATGCAACAAATAGCTGACAGAGCAAGACTCAAACCCTGGCCTGGCACCCCACCCTCCCCGGGCAAGCAACACTCACTCCTCTGAGCAGAGCGATTTGAAGATCTGCCTCTTTTTCCATGAGTTCTGGGCCTTCTGGCTGTACGCCTTCTTGTCCTGCAGCTCCTCCTGCTCCGACCTTTGGGTGCCCAGCGGACACGCGTGTCATTGGGTGCTCAGGGAGATGTCCATGCTTGCCTGTCTGCCCCTCCTCCCAAACACGTGGCCCAGCCCCACCCGTCACCTATACATGCAGGTCTTCTTCAGGGAGCACCACCGGTTCAGCTCCTTGTCGTCAGCAGCGAGGATCTGCATGGGAAGGGAGAGGGGTCCTGCTGCGTGAGCCCTGGGGGGGCTCTGACTCTAAGCCTTAGTCACCTCATTAGTCAAAGCAGGGTAATGCTGGTACCACCCAGCAGGGATGTCATGATGGTGGGGGAGAACTGATGTCTGTGGAGGCTAATGTTTTTTGCAGAGGACAACAGATAGGGAAACAGGTTCAGAAAGGGGTTCCTTGCCCCAAGTCATGCAGCCAGGAAGTGGCTGATTTCAGATTCCAGGGCCCTGTAGCCCTCACCCATGCACCATGGTCCCAGCAGCCTCAGGGCAGGGACCTCTATGCCAAGCACTAGATTTGCTAATTACAGGTAAGGCCCAGGTTCTCAACCTCCAGGCTCCTGCCTCCAGGCTTCAGATTCCTCATTTATGAGGTGGGCATCCCCTCAGAACCTATTAGAAGGTTGTTTAGAAGATTGAGTAAATGCAGATGGTATAAGCTCAATAGACATCAGTTGTTTTTTTAACATATTTTTATTGATTTCAGCGATGGTAAGGGAGATAGAAACATCAATGCTGAGAGAGAATTATTGATTGGCTGCCTCCTGCATGCCCCCTACTGAGGATCCAGCCCGAAACCAGGGCCTGTGCCCTGACCTGGAATTGAACCGTGACCTCCTGGTTCATAGGTCCATGTTCAATCACTGAGCCACACCAGCTGGGCGACAGCAGCTATTTTAACTGACCATGAATAGTCAAGCACTGACAGCCACATGGATAGCTAAGGGACAAGTGCCATCTAAAGAGTGACACATGGGTGCGGCCAGTGTGGCTCAGCAGTTGAGTGTCGACCTATAAACCAGGAGGTCACAGTTCAATTCCAGTCAGGGCACATGCTGGAGTTGCAGGCTCAATCCCCAGTAGGGGGCGCACAGGAAGCAGCCAATCAATGATTCTCTCCTAAGTAATGTTTCTGTCTCCCTCTCCCTTCCTCTCTGAAATATATATTTAAATATATATATATATATATATATATTAAAAATAAAATAAAGAGCCACACATCGTTTCAGCTTCAGGGACATGAGGTAGGGGCTGTCATTAGGCCTGTTTTATAGATGGGAAACAGGTACAGAGCCCAAGTCCAAGGTCACACAGCTGATGAGTGGCTAAGGCAGGATTTGAATCCAGGGCATCTGGTTCCAGAGCCCATCTAGTCTTAAAGGCCACCCTGCTGCAGAGAGAATAGTAACAGAATTAAAGGTACAGTTGACCCCTGAACAACACGGTTTGAACTGCATGGGTCCATTTATATGCAGGTTTTTGACTAATATTTATAATTTTTTTAATATTTTCCCCCTATTTACTTTATTGTAAGAATACAGTACATAATGTGTATAATATACAAATATAAGTTAATCAACTGCTTATGGAATCAGTAAGGCTCCCAGTCAACAATAGGCTATTAATATAGTCAGCCTGCATCTGCAAAAGTTGAATCCATAGATGTGAAACCCACAGCTATGAAGGGCCAACTATAAAGTTTTTGGGGAAGGCAGGGGAGGGCAGTTGGGGGCAACTGAGTCTTCAAGTGGTTGTGCGAGGCAGCAGTTTGCCCATATATATATGCATATTTTTGACTGCACAGGGGCCAGCAGTTACCTCCCCATCTCATGGAAACCCTCTGAGGTAGGAAATTTCAGTCCTGTCATTAGCACTATTATTCCTGTATTTTTTTCAGTCCTGTCATTAGCACTATTATTCCTGTATTTTTTTAACTTATGGAATTTAGAGAGAGAGAGAGAAAAACATCTACTTGTTGTTCCATTTATTCATGCAGTCACTGGCTGATTCTTCTATGTGCCCTGACCAGGGATCGAACCCGCAACCCTGGTGTATCGACAATGCTCTAACCAACTGAGCCACCTGGCCAGGGTAGTCCTATCATTTCTGACATGAGGAAACAGGTCCTGTGGCAGCAACCACTGGCTCTGCGCTCCCTCTTGCCTCCTGGGTGCCTCCCAGTGTCCCGCACCCGCCTGGGGCCCTACCTCTTCTGTGCTGAGCCCGAAGTCACAGGGCACGACAGTGCGGTACTTGAAGCGACAGGGTAGGTCGTCGATGATGTCCTCATAGTCCAGCCGGTAATACTCGTCCAGGTACTCCTCAAAGGTCTTGTCCCCTGTGTGGGTAGAGAACTGGGCTGCTGTGTGTGCTGGCCCTGCGGAGCCCCTGCTCGCCCACGGAATGCCCACAGAGCCTCACTGGGGTTGAACACAGGTTTCTCCTGCCCCACAGCTGCAGCAAAGGGTGACTTGCGCTTCTTCTTGCCCGTTAAGGGGGCCTCACGCTGCTTCTTCTGCGGCTGGCTGGGGTCGTAGTCAGCATCCATCTGCCAAGACATGCAGGTCAGGCCAGCCCTCGCAGCCCTTGGGACTTTCCAGGGCAGCCCACCCCGCCTCCCCATGGCACCTACATTGAAGTCTGGGTCCTCGCAGTGCAGCTCCTGCTGGCTCCAATCTCCACCCTGCTCCAGCCCAGTCCACGTGTCCCAGTTCCAGTGATCTGGCTCCAGAGGACAGACAGACAGGGATGAGCCCAGGGGGCTCAGGATTGGGACCTCAGGCTTCAGGCCCAGCACTCCACCCCCACCCAGTGACCTCACCTTCGAACCCTTCCTCTTCCTCAAATTGTGGCTTCTCCTCCTCCATTGTGCCGTAGTACTCGTCCCCGAAAGCATTTCTGCAGGGTCAGGGACCGGGGAGGATCAGCAGGGCCCAACCCCTTCCAGACAGCTCTATCCCTGCACCTCAAATGGCTCCCTAGCACCCTTCAGGACCCAGCTCCTGAAGCGGGCCTGACAAAGCTGGTCAGAGGACTCCTCTCAGACCCCACCTGCCCCTGCGGTCCCCATCACCACTCAGGCCCTGCAGGTTGTAACCACAAAGTTAAACGCCTGCCATTAGATTGAGGGGCTCTTGAGAGGGCAGGGACCTCTACGCTGCCCTAGTGCTTGCATACGGGACTGTCAGACTGGGCTCTCACCACTCCATCAGCT
>NW_005871767.1:256095-259602 GCF_000147115.1 Myotis lucifugus | reverse complement strand
CTCACATTTGCACAAGCACCAGGAGACAGACAGTATCCCCATTTATGGAGAAACTGAAGCTTAAACTCCCAACTATATAGCCCCCCCGCTTCCCGCCCCCATTCTGGTTTTCACCTGGCCTACCTACATATCCTCATTCCCCTTCCCTCGCTCCCCAGGCTTGGTCAGAGGCTTCTCTGAGGCTCCTGTGGTCCCCACTGCTCCTCACATGCCTTCATCACCTGTTTCTATGGCCTGATGTTATATTCCCACAAATACAACAATAAACATTAATGGCACAATAAATGAGTTTAAAAGAAACACAGCAACCCACTGTTCCTTGAGCACTTACCAACTAAACTTTTATGTGTATTCCTCTCAAGCTATCCTTACAACAGCTCTGAGGTAGAAGCTATGGCTAGACCCACTTTACAGACAAGGACAAAGGCTCAGCGAGCTCAAACCACTTCTCTTAGCCCCACAACCAGGAAACCACGGATTCCAGAGCCATGCTCCTGAGCACGGGCTGCATGGCCAGGCCGGGGTGTGGGGGCCATACCTGCATGAGCTGGTCATGCCGGGTGGGGTCGAAGTCGTCCTCCAGGTCCTGCTCCTCAAAGCCCACCGTCTCGTTGCCCGTGACCTGCCGCAGCTTCTCCAGCTTGGCCAGAATCTCCTTCCTCTTCAGGTTCTTCAGCTGCTTGAGTTCTTCCTGCTTTTTCGCTTTCTCCTGCGGGTGGCAGGCAAGAGGGAGAGGGAGGGTATGGGCTCTCCCCACAGCTAAGGGCTCTCCTGAACCCACCGCCCCCTCACACTCACCCTCCTCTTCCGCTCCCTAATCTCCTCCCTTTTCTCCTTCCTTCGCTCGTCCTTGCGGCGCACAGAGGACGCAATGCTCCGAGGGTAGGTCTTGACCTGTGGGACAGGGATGATTCTGGGCTCTCCGGGCCTGAGCCCAACGAGCCAGCGCCTCCCAAGCCCTAGCTCTACCCACCACAGCCGAGTCGGGCTCCTCAAAGCGGAAATTGTACTTGTGCTCGAAGTCCTCCTGCTTCTTCAGAAACAGCTCCCCCTCATCCGAGGAGTCGTCTATGGAGAGCTGGACCGGGGGGCCTGGGACCCTGAGGGGCAAGATAGAGGGAGGCTGGGGTCAGCCGAGCTCCTGTGTACCCGCCCTGTTAACACATTCCATCGTCCAAGAACCCTACAGTAGGGTGCCACTGTTGCCCCAACTGTAAGGATGGGCAAACCAAGGCACAGGATCAGGATTTGAACACCTGGCTCCAGAGCCCACACTCCATGGCTCTTCCTCGAACGACTAACTCTGCTACGATGTGTGTGCAAAAGTAAATGCCCTTTGCTTTTCAGCCAGCATTGGCTCCAGGCCCCTGGTGAGAACATGGCTGCTCACCCTTCCTCCTCCTCCTCTTCCTCCTCCTCCTCCTCATCTCCCTCTTCCTCATAACGTTTGTTGAGGATATAATCCCGCAGGAACTGCTCCCCTTCGTCCAGCTCTGGGTTATTCCAATATTCCTTGAGGTGAGTCTAGGAGTGAAGGGGTGACAGGACCCAGGTTAGACACTCAGAGGCAGGGAAGGAGGGCAGACATGGGCATCAAATGGATTCAAGTAACTGAAACTTCACAGCCAGCCTATGAAATAGGTGGGGGGCATTATTCCCATTTCATAGATGTAGAAACTGAGGCCCAGAGAGGGGCACACCCATTTTCAGAGTATATGCTCTTAGCTACCCCTTCGAGGGTTACTTTCTAGAAAAAGGTTGGATGGAGGTGGGATAAGCAGTGTAGTCCTTCAGCGACTGTGTGGAAACTCACCAGTTCTCTCAGGGCCTCAGGGTTCTCAATCTCCCTCTGCCCCTTCAGCCATTCAATGTAGTCAGCATCTTCCTGGGCCTGGGGGAAGGCTGGCACTGAGGGTCTGCTGGAGCCCCAGCGCCTCTCCCTGCCACCAGCCCCAGTCCAGCGAGGGCCCCAGCACCCACCTTCTCCTCCTTGGTTTTAGCGCGTTTCTGCAGCAACCCGGAGCCACCTTCCCCGGCGCTATCCTCATCTTCACTGTCCTCCACAAATGCTCGGAAGCTGCCCACCGAAAGAACAAGTCTCAGAGCAGCCAGGCTAGCCCCGAACCCTGTTCACCAGCCGGAGTTCTTCCTAACAAGCTCAGAGTGGTGCTGAGACATAGCATTATCAACCCCATTTAACTTCAGGAAACAGGCATGGAGAGAGCAAGTATGTGCCTAAGGGCACACAGCCATTAGTGACAGAGCTGGACTGGAGCCCAGACCTATCTACACCCAGAGCCTCGTCTCCTATCCATTTGGCCACTCGCTGGCCCAACTCACCTTTCCTTGAGCTGTTCCTGTTCTTCCACGTAACTTTTCGACGAGACCTGCTAAAGAGAGGGAGCCGTGGGCCTCAGGCCCAGCCCCGGATCCCTCAGCCCCAACCCGGTCTCCACCCCACCCACCTGGAGTCTCTGATTGGAGGTCTCCCCGTCTGAATTCTCCTCGTCAACATATTTGCTGTGCAAGGAAGGATTCGGGCTTCAAAATAGACTCCCCACGGTCTGCCGGTCCCAGTGGGTGGGGGCCGTTATGAGAAGCAGGTGGGGGAGCCGACAGGGGTGCAGGCCATCACAGAGGAGCATGCTCTCTGGCATTCCTTCAACTCTGGTGAGTCACTGGCTTCTTCCCACCCCTGCCCCTAAGACCCCCATGCATCCACCTGCTCTGGGAAGGCGGGGCAGAGGATGGTATGTGCCCAGCCCTGTCCTCACCCTTCTTTCTCCAAGATAACCTTCCTCTCATAGTCCTTCAGGTACATGGGCCGCATCTTCTTTTGCTTCTCAGCTGCCAGCTCCTCCTCGCTTTCCGAGGACGTTGCTGCGGAGTTATCGGAAGACACCTGCCATTTTCCACAACCACAACTCCCTTCCTTCCCCAGACAGAGAATGCCACTGGGCTGGGCCAGGGTCAGGGTCAGGGTTAGATGAAGGCCTCAAATCCCCAACCACCAGTCCCCAGCTATACAACAGTTATACTGGCTACCACCTGGCAGTACCTGGCGGTGATCACTCAGTAACTCCCGCTCTGAATAGCACAAAGCACACGGTTGATATTAACATCAACAGGTTATAACCTAAGACACTCTGCTAAGCACTTTTGACATAAAATGATTCAATAAATAGTCACAACAGACGATAAGGCCACGAGGAACCTTGGAGAAGAGCAGCCCCAGACCTGTCCTCTGGTAGAAGGTGGCATCTTCCTGGTAAATGCGGGGATCCTTCTTCTTCAACAAGGAGAGTGTCCTGTAAAAGTCTCGCTCCTGCTGGGGGTCAAATTCCTAGGGCAGGACAAGGATTGGGGGCAGACTTCAGAAGGAAGGTGGTGAGAGCCATGGAGGGCAGGGAGCACAGAGGGCAGGTGGGCTGAGAGGCTGTGGGAATTGGGGTGGAGGGATGAGCAAACATTAGGTGGAATGGGCATAGGTCACATGGAAGGAAGGGG
>NW_005871767.1:252743-255205 GCF_000147115.1 Myotis lucifugus | reverse complement strand
AACCCCGCCTCCGGCCTTTCCGGAATCTCTGACGCCGCGTGACCTCAGTCCCCACCCACGGGCACGCCTCTGCGGGGAAGGCTGCCGCCACCGCCCACCCCACCCCGGGGGCTGCCCGCACCCAGCTGACATCTGGGGGCCCTTTCTCCACTCGCGGTTTCCTGCCTCGCTTCCGCTCCGACAGCGCAAACCGCCGCCCCACCCAGCTCTCGCACCCCTGGCGCCCTGGGAATGACCACTCTCTCCACTCCCCGAAGCATCCGTGACCCGCGACCCCCGTGCCCACCCCCACGAACACCCCCACGTGACTATCCATCGCAGATTAAAAAATCAGAAGCCACCACCACTGTGATCAAGCACAAGAATTAATTTAATGGGTAAAAACATTAAGTTATCACACAACTTTTGTCCATAAAGCTTAATAAATAGAATCTTTTTTTAAAGCTGTACAAGAGACAGGAAAACAAGTTTCCAACAAGATATGAATGAACTCATCCCACCCTCTTATCATTTGGAACTCCCCCCGCCCCCCATGCTCAAAAGCAGAGTGCACACTTGAGATCGCTCTCTGTACAGTCAGCCAAGTCGCCAGGTTCCAGGAGCCCTGGAAGCCATGACCTCACTCTGGGGCTGAGGCTTTAAACGCTCTGCCCTTGGGACTCTGTCGCCCCAGCAGTCTGGGGAGTGGAGGAAACTGAACCGTTTAGGTGGCTGTTGCCTACAGGAGCCCTTCTCACCAAACACACAAAAGGGAAAAACAAATGAGAAATGTCCCTTGAGCACACACACTCCAGAAATCAATACCAACAAGCCACAAACTGGTGCTCCCCCACCCTTGGCAGCGGGACTGGAGGAGCAAAAAGAGAAAGTGTTTCTTTCCTCCTTTCGGAGAGAGAACCCGGCTGGGTCCTGTGGCTGCAGTGGGTGGTCCTGGGTCACAGTGGTGCCACCATGTGCCCCTGCAGTATGTCCATGAGGTCCTGAGCCCCTCTCCCTTGCGCCAGCTCCAGAGGTGTGAGCCCCCTGGTGTCCCTGTGATGGAGATCAGACTCGGCAGCCAGGAAGCTGACCACAGCCGTGTGGCCCTCCTGCACCGCCAGGTGGATGGGGAGCGACCCCGTGTTGTCAGGGGCGTTCACATCAGCACCATGCTCCACCAACACCTTCAGCGTGTCGAGGAATCCAGTGCGGGCTGCATCGTGGGCCGGAGTGGTGCCGGAGGTGTCCTGGACATTGGGGCTGGCGCCTTGTTTCAGGAGCTCCAGGGCGATGGTGGGGCTGCCAAACATCATGACCTGTGCAGGGGCAGAGTTCAGGGGGGTTCTCAAAAGAGGGGTTCCAGGAAAAGGCATCACTTGGAGAGAGGGGTCATTCAGAAATAGGGAACACCAGAGAAGAGGTCCTCTGGAGAATGGAAAAAGCCCGGGGAACGCAAACCCCCAGGCAGCTGTTTGAGACCTCAGAGGACAAGGTCTCCTAGGAACGGGGACCCCCAAGAAACTAAGGGAAAACACCCACCCCAGGAACAGCTCCCATGCAAACTTTCAAAGAACTTAAGACCCTCCACAAGGAACCAGAGGACCACCACCCCCAGACGTGGGAAATCACCAGGAAATATAAACCTTCCTCCAGGAAATGGGTCTCATAAAATGAGAACTACCCTCCCTTCCCCCCGCCCCCCGAACTTGACAGCCCCCTCAAGCGAAAGGAGATGCCCAGGGAATCTGAAACCCATTCTCCAATGAACAGCCCCTCCCATATAACCGGAACGCTCCCCTAGAACACCTGAATCACTCCAGAAATGAGCTTCCTCTCTAAAAGGACCCCAGGGATGGGGACTACTATGCACCCTGTACCTGTTCCCCCCCGTGGGGCTCCCCGTGATATACCAAGAATCTAAGGGGGGGGGAGAGAAAAGAACGGAGATCACCCCCCACACAAGGAACTGGATCTCTCTGGGAACCCCGCAGACAATAAGAACGCGGTGGAGACCTGAATCCCTTCTTCCAATGGTCGGGTCTCCCCATAGGAACCCAAAGAAACAAGGGCCGACCCCGTGAAACCGGTATCCAGAGAAGCTGAATCCTCGCTCCCGGGAAAAGAACCTCCCAGGAAAACTGCATCCCCAGCACCCGAAGACCAAGGCATCTCCAGAGATGGAAAGCCTTCCCTTCCCCCATCCACGCCCCATCCACCAGCACCTACGAAAGGGGGCATCAGGGCGTGACGTCAGCCCCCAAATGGGGGCCCGGATCCCGGTCGGCCCCCGCCGGGGCAGGAGACCTCAGGAGCGGGGTCTGGGCCCCGTTCCCTCCCGGCTCCGCTGCCCCGGCCTCGCTGCCGGGTCGGTCGGCCTTCACCTGCAGCGCGTCTTGCCGAAGCGTTACAGGGCGTCGGGGTAACCAGCTCGGATGCGGAAGGCGGCGCTTTTTCTGCACGTGCCTGGGTAGTTCTCCCGTTAA
>NW_005871767.1:222178-252638 GCF_000147115.1 Myotis lucifugus | reverse complement strand
CCCCCGGCCGGCTCCTCCCCGCTGTCAGCCGGCAGGTCGCGAGGGGCTGGGAAGCAGGCCCAACCCTCCGCGGCCCGCAGGGGGCCCGGTCTCCGCCCCACTCACCCTCCCTCCTCCTCTGCGGGCGGAGTCTCTTCTGAGCAGACGCCGAGACGCGGCTGCGGAGCTGTCCGCCCGGGAGCGAGGCCGCGCGCTGAGCTCCGCCCCCAACGCGGCCGATTTGTTTTCTTACAAACTCGCTCGCTACAAAGTAGCCCCGCCGCGCCGCCCGGCGCCCGACCCTGCGACGCCCCGCCCACGCGCCCAGGGCAGCCAATAGCTACGCGTTGCCGGGGAGGGTTGGAGCGCTGGCGTGGGCGGTGCAGCTCCTGATTGGCCGAGCCGCGGCGATTGGCGGACCGCCGGCAATGGCGGGGTTTTCGGTTTTTCAAATGCGCCTGGAGCGCGGGAGGCAGAGCCGGTTTAACTGACCGGGGAGAGAAAGTTCAAGGCCAGGGGAACGCGGGCTGCTCCAGGAACCCAGCGCCTCCGTTGGGGCCGCCTCGCCCGCGGTTCCACCATAAATGCTGTGCGATAAGCATTTATTCGTCCTTCACAGGGAGCGAATAAATGCACTTGTCTCATTCATGCACTCACCTTGTGCAGGAACCTTTCCCATCGCACATTCAAGCACCTACATAATTTAAGACAGCGTGAGGCACCGTGGAGAAAATAAAACGAGCGAATGAGGAGGAAATCTCTTTCTGGCTCAGATTGAATCAGCCCGAGCTCAGCAAGTGCAAGGGACGAGAGGAACGTTCACGGCCGCAGCTGCCACGTGGCTGGACCTGGCAGAGACCTTCATTCAAACATTTACTGGGGGGAAATTTTTATTTTATTTTTTACTGAACACCTACTGTATGGTAGGCGCCCAACTGGAGAGCGAGCTACAGCTCAGGGCAGGAGGGAACAGTAATTACGTATTTTCAGAGTGGTAAACGCTAAGGGAGTTGATACAACGGGATAATAGTCTATTGGGAAAGGAGGCTGTTGAAACAGAGGTCACCCTGAACTGGTGACATTGATTTGAGACCGGAAGTTACGGTAAGGAGCGTGTGTGGATACCCAGGAAAAGCATGCCAGGTCCAGGGCACTACAAATGCGAAGGCCCTGCGGTGGGAGTGCGCCTGGTGTGTCCAGGAAGAGCCGGGTATGGAGGGGGAGGTGAGGGCACGTAGGTGGCGGGATGGGTGGCACAAATGGAGGAGGGAAGCACGCCAGGGTTCTGAGCGGAGGAGCCAGGGCTGACTTGGAGGTTTAACAGCGCCCTCTGGCGGCTGCGAGGGGAACTGACTCTAGGGGGTCGGGGAGGAAAGTCCCCGGTCAGGGGACCGAGGAGGAGGCAGCTGGACTGGCCCAGAGGAGCTGTGACCAGGGCTGAAGAATGGCTCTGTGCTACCCACTCCCATCCCAGCAATTCATCCCTGGCATCCCCAGTCCCCAGCCAAGAAGCACATGCACAGCTGAGTTGATGTTTTTAATGCCATCCTCAATGAGCAGCTGTGAAGAAGGAGGGGCACCAACACCCCTAAGGCAGGTCACTGCGTGAAGGCACTCCTGAATGGGCTTCCAGGCCCCTCCTCTCTTTCTTCATACAAAAGTGGAAGTGGAAGAGGGAAGCTGGGAGGCCATCCCTCCCAGCCTATGGGTAGAGGACAAGACTGGGAGGGGGCCAGGTGCTGGGAGCAGGAAGCAGGAAACTGCTAAGCCAACAGAGGCCTGCTCACACCTCCCCCACCTTCCTTCCCTCCCTCTAAAGTCCGCAATCAGGACCGAGGGAGAGGGAGGCCCGTGTTCCAGGCCCTACCTCCTCTCCTTTCTAGCTGGTACGAAGTTGATAATCTGCAAGAAAACAATGAGCAGGGACATCTCAGAACCGTACAAATGGCGCAGAGGGACAGCCTCCCCAATCCTTCCCCAGCCCCAGTGTTCAGGATCAATTCTGCCAGGAAGTTACAAGGCCAAGGGTGAATCAAACACAGGGAATGAACCCACAGTAACTAGCCTGTTTCCAGGCAGCAGATGGAACTGATAACTGCCCCCATTTTAAAGATGGGCAAACCAAGGCCCAAGTTGGCATGGTGACAAAGACAGGATAGGCCTGTGGAGTTCTGGAGCTCTCAAAGTGAGAGTGAGAATGTATCAAAACTCCAAGACCATCCCCATCATCCCTTTGACCCCACTGTCCCAAGGAGCCGGCTGCCTTACCACCACTCTGGGTGATGTAGCGGACCCAGGGCAGGGCCTGGTAACCGCTTTTCTCGATGATCTTCATGTATCGGACCTGAAAGGAAATGAAAGGAGGGGGCCCAGGTTGAGGGGAGAGAGCTTGCTGGGACCAGGGGAGTATATGTGACACCACTTGGGGAAGTAAGGGCACAGGCTGGGAGTAATTAAGTGACATGGCTCGGGGCAACCATGTGGCATGGACAGTGGGACGGGGGAAAGGAAGGTGGTCCAGGAGAGAGGTCCAGAAAGAGATGACACAGTGTGAGGAAAGAGACACAACACAGTTTGGGGGAGATGAGGTGCCACAGGCCAAGGGAATGGTGAACAGCCTGTAAGCAGGAGAGGGATGGAAGTTACAAGTCAGTGGGGAGTAAGATGGCACAGAACAGAGGGAGAGGGGGAGGGAGGAGGAGAGGGAGAGGAGACCCAGGCTGAGGGCAGAAGAGACAACAATGTTCTGGGGAAAAGACATGGTTGGCTACAGAGGAGAGGTGACTCAGTAGGGGAACCTACTCAGGTCTAAGAGAAGAGCCACCCTGCCCACTTCCCTTACCTGAATCCCGGAGACGGTGAAATAGGGGATCTCAAACTTGACCCCAATGGGGGGCCGGCCCTCCTCCTCCTCCTTCTCCACACTGGGGAGGCCAAAGTGGGCACGCATCAGGTACTCCTTGCCCCCCTAAAGGCACAGGGGGGCATCAGACACACCGAGGGGTCCCTAAGCACCATAGACCATCCTCACAACAGCCCCTGGAGCCGTCTTAGCTCTCGGCCCCTTTCACAGACAAGGAAGGCTCCTGGCTAAGACTCACAGCCTCAGCCCGGTTGGAAGGTGGGGTGGGGCCATCTCCCACTTTTCAGGCCCTGATGAACCCTCCCCACCCCCCCTCCCTGATTCCAGGGACAGACCAAACCCTCCATGGGCCCAAGGATGTGGGTAACATAATCCTGCCTATTTCAGGTGGGCAAACTGAGGCTCCATGTGGGGAACAGGGCTTCCCGAGGCCATGCAGCTCAGAGAGGCAAGAGTGGGATGGGAGCCCCATCTGTGTGGCTCAGTGGTTGAGCGTCGACCTATGAACCAGGAGGTCACGGTTTGATTCCTGGTCAGGGCACATGTCTGGGTTTCAGGCTCACTTCCCAGTAGGGGGCGTGCAGGAGGCAGCCAATTGTTGATTCTCTCATCACTGATGTTTCTCTCTCTCTCTCCCTCTCCCTTCCTCTCTGAAATCAATAAAAATATATATTAAAAAAAAAAAGAGTGGGGTGGGAATCTGAACCCAAGGCTGGGTGCCTCAGACCTGGTAGGGAAGCTTTACCACCATGCCAGCCTAGCCTGATGTCTAGCTTTATTACCCCGCCCCCCGTCCCCGCAATGACAACCATGTGCAGGCAGATGTGGGTCTCTGATTGGTTATCCCCCTGGCCCTCAAGCAGTTAGAGTGGGTCCTTGCAGAGCCCCACCCCTCTCCAGTGCTCACCGGGAAAGACTTAATACTCCAAATCACGATGTTCTTCTCGGGCACGTACTTGGCACTGCCCACGCTGGTCTTGAAGCGCGGGGAGTCGGCGTCACTGGGCACCGGCACAGATATCTCCACGCCGTTGGCCACCGACTGCTTCTTAAACTGTCCCTTGGCCTGGGGGGGGGGGGAGAGTGCAGCAGGAAGAATTTGCTCATGGATTCTGCAACTGTTCACCAAGCCCTTTCCATGTGCCTTCTCATCGAGAGCCTCCACAACCCTGAAGTGAAAACCACTGTCCTGCCCAATTTGCAGATGAGGAAAACAGAGGCACAGAGGCATTTGCCTGGAGACACACAGCCAACAAGTGGCAGAGCAGGGTCCACACCCATGAGAGACTCCAGAGGCCCTACCCTTAGTGCCTTCCATATGGAAAATGTCATACACCTCTGCCAGGTCCCAAATGACTTCCATGAGCCCATCAGAGAGGGGTTTTCCTTTGAAGGTGGCACTTACTGAGCCCCTGCCATGCGCCAGGCCCTGTGCCAAGCACTTAATCCTCTCACTGATTCTGTAAAGTAGGATCCATTCCTAAAGTCCATTTGTAAGAGACTGAGGCACAGCCCTAGCTGGTTTGGCTCAGTGGATAGAGCATTGGCCTGAGGACTGAAGGGCCCGGGTTCGATTCCGGTCAAGGGCACATGCCCGGGTTGCGGGCTCGATCCCCAGTAGTGGGGGTGGGGGCGAGCAGGAGGCAGCCAATGAATGATTCTCTCTCATTGTTGATGTTTCTCTCTCTCTCTCTCTCTCTCTCTCTCTCTCTCCCTCCCTCTCTCAAATCAATAAAAATATATATTTTTAAAAAGAGACTGAGGTACAGAGAGAAAGAGCATTTTGCCCAAGTCACATAGCTGGTAATTGGCATAGTGGGGATTCAAACTGAGCCTGTGTCCTCAACCATTACATGTCCTCCTTACAGATGAATGAAGAAGCTACAGCACTATATGTGTATCTAGAGCTGTGTGACAGGACAAGCTTTCACCATAAGGTTTCCAAGTGCTCCATGTGTGGTAGCTACCCTTATGATTACTACTATTACTTATTCACTTGGGGAGGAATATTTGAGAAGTGGGATCTGGGGCAGAGGACTTGGAGGTAAATGGTGAGGCGGGGAATGAAAGGCTCTAGCATTAACAGTCCCTTTCTCTTTCCTGCAGAGATGGGGCCATTGAAGAGCATCAAGACCCTCCCTGGTGACCCTCCACTGTGCAACCCAGCTCCCCGGAGACCCCAAGGCCAGGGAACAAAGGCAAATCTAAGAACACAGACTCCTGAGTCAGGCGGACCCAAGTTCAACGTGAGGGGCGCTCCCTCCCTAGATGAGTGACATCATAATCCCAGGACCTGTTTCCCCGTCTGTGAAAGAGGCTGTGCTACAAGCTCTGAAGAAGCTCCTGCTGTGGGACTGGGACACATGCACAAGCTGCTTATGGCAATGGGAACTGGAGCAGCCAAGAACTGAAACAACCCATGTGAGAGAATGGAGACATAGATTCCCACGGTGGAATATTCTACAGCTATAGAAATGGATGCACAAACTATGACACCGAATTCATTTTTAAATCGATGTTACACGAATAAAGTAAGTTATACACAAAATCATACAGAAGCTGGCAGGAATGAAATATTTGTGGCTACACATGTGGGGGGCGAAATTATGAAGAAAAGCAAATAAATCATTTACATAAAATTCAAGATTGTAATTACCTCTGGGCAAAGGGAGAGCAGGACTTGGGGGAGGGACATGTGGGGATCAGAGGCTCTGGTCAAATACATTTTTTGTTGTTGTTGAAATATATTTTTATTGATTTCAGAGAAGAAGGGAGAGGGAAAGAGAGATAGAAACATTAATGATGAGAGAGCACCATCGATAGGCTGCCTCCCGCACACCCCACACCGGGGATCGAGCCCCAACCGGGAGTCAAACCATGACCTCCTGGTTCATAGGTCAACACTCAACCACTAAGCCATGCCCATGGCTGGGCAAGGTCAAGTCCATTTAAATAAGTTGGGTATTTCATTATTCTTTAAATCATATAAATATGCTATCTATCTATATATGTATACATATTATTAAAAAAGTAAATATGTAAGTAAAACAGATCATAGATGGTGATAATAGAAGAGAAAAATAGAGCAAAGAAGGGAGGTGGGAAATGCTGGGGGCAGGTATTAATTCTCAATAGGTATACCCATCAGGGAAGGCCTCTTTGAGGAGATGACATTTAAGCATCTAGACTATCTCCAACTTAGGAGATTAAGGAGATGCGATAAGGAGTCATGGGTATACCTGGGTGAGTGGGGGCGGAGTGATCCAGGGAAAGGGAACAGCCAGTGCAAAGGCCCTGCAGGGGTTGGGGGACCTGAGCCTGGAAGGTTTGGGAACCAGCCAGGGGCCTGTGTGGCTGGAAGGAAATGAACCAGGAGGGAGGTGGGAGAGGAAGTTAGATTGGTGAGGAGGCGGGAGGGGCAGATCGAGCACTGTGAGTAACTGTTCCTCCAACCCACCTTGACCATGATCTCCACCCGGCTGTGGGAGAACTTCTCAATGACAGACTCAATCCAGATCAGCGGTTTGACCTGCAGACAAAGGAATGGGGGCTCTGGGAGGTTCTGGGGTCACCCTCCTCCCCTGCCATGGGGCTTGACCCTGCCTCACCTGGGTGCTGAGGCGGTAGGACATGAGCTCGAAGTCGCCATCAGGTGGGATAAAGGAAATGGTACGGTCATTGTCAAAACGGGAGAGTCGCACACACTGGTGAAATTTCACATCCTCCAGTTCCACCGACTTGTTCTTGTTTCCTGAAACTCAGAGCCAAGCATGCAGGATGACCCTGGGGGCCGGGGCAGGGTCCCTACCCCTAACTTAACAGCCCACTGCTATCATCACCCCCATTTGACAGATGAGGAAGCTGAGGCCCAGAGTGGATGAGTAACTTGCCCAATCACCCAGCTGCCCAGGGGCAGAGCCAGGATCTGAACCCAGGGAATCTGAGTCTCACTGTCAGGCTTTTAAACGCAATGCTAGTCTGTCTCCTTGTATAGCCTAGAATGTCAGCTCTGTGAGGGCCAGGGTTTGTCTTTTTCGTCACTGCCCTGTCCTTGCACCCAGCACTTAATAAAGAAGCATTTGCTCAAAGAACCAGCAGCTGTAGTGCTGGCCATGACCAGCAGAGGGTGCTCGAGTGCTGATTTCAGAACTGACTGCAATTCTCTGGGGCCCCAGATGCAGAGGGGTCTCGGTCTCCTCCATGAACCCCCTGCTCCAGACACCTACGGCCAGTGAGCTCAAAGAGCACGCGATCGTTGAGGCCGAGCCGCAGCTCTGGCATTCCCGACAGAAACACCTTGAGCTTGAAACACCTTGAGCTTGATGGTGCCCACGATCTCGCTCAGCAGGACACTGCCATTGGCATTGACCTGGGGATGCACACATGGGCATGAGGGTCAGCAGGCAGAGGGCCCCCTCTCCCGTCCCCAGACCGCGGCAGGGGCTCACCAGCAGGTTGACAGACTCTATGACGTCGATGAAGACCTCATTCTTCTTGTACTTGATGCCCTCGGAGCGCCAGGACACGGCATTGGTGACAGTGGGCGGCACCCGTGACTTGCCCGTCTCCAGCTTGTTGCCCTGCTGCGTGATGTACCTGGCAGGACGGCAGGGAGCATGAACAGGGGGGCCCGGGGACACCTCCTGGCCCTCCTCCGCTTCGTGCCACCATGACCGGCCCTGTGGCTGCTCCCACAGCACACTCACTCCTGCAGAATCTTGCTGTCAGTGGTCTGGGGGAAGCCAAAGTCCATGAGCTCATCCAGCAGCTCGTAGACAATGACAAAGTTGTCCCGGATGCTCTCCTCCTCCAGCTCCTTGAAGTATTCGGAGAATACCTGGGGGTGCAGGAACAGACACCCACAGAGGTGGAGCTGGTGGAGCCATAGGCTGGGTCCCCATTGATCCAGCCAGCCATCCAACAAGCAATTTTTTTTTAATATATTTTATTGATTTTTTACAGAGAGGAAGGGAGAGAGATAGAGAGTTAGAAACATCGATGAGAGAGAAACATCGATCAGCTGCCTCCTGCACATCTCCCACTGGGGATGTGCCCGCAACCCAGGTACATGCCCTTGACCGGAATCGAACCTAGGACCTTTCAGTCCACAAGCCGACGCTCTATCCACTGAGCCAAACCGGTTTCAGCTAACAAGCAATTATTGAGTGCCTACTTTATACCAGTGCTGGGACATTAACGATGGACAAAGCCCACAGGGTCCCTGCCCTCAGGGAGAAGTCCAGTGTGGGAAATGGACTGGTAACAGAACCAATATAATCCAACGTGTTGGGTACAATAATGTGGAAAACTCAAGGAAAGTAGGAACCCAGAGGTGGGGAGGTCCAGGAAGAATTAGAACTGGTTTTCTTGTTTGTTTGTTTTTTCTTGGACCATGGATCCCTGCATATCTGATGTTCATGGGCCCATCTCAGAATAAATACATAAAACAAAATACACAGGTGGCAAAGGAAACCTGTTATACAGAAACATGACTGAGGTCATGGACTTTCTGTATTCTATTCATAGGCCTTGGAAGTTTGGGGTCCCCCAGTTAACAGCCCCTGGGAATTAGTAGGGATGACCACAGAAGAGAACCTGTTAGTCATCAACATTTGAACTATTCTCCACTCCTCATTCTGCTCCAACCTCACTGGCCTTTCTATTCCTACCCCAGGGCCTTTGCATATGCCATTCCCTCTGCTTGGAACACTCTTCCTTCAGCTCAGCTCACAGAGGCCTGCTTGTCATTCAGACCTCAGCTCAAATGTCACCCCCTCAAGGTAAGGAGTCTTGGTTATACCTGGGTGAGTGGGGACCACTCCCCTCCATGAGTATCATGATCCTATGGTGAGATTAGCATCTTAATCAGATTTAATCTCCTTTATGCCCTTTAACTCCTCAGGACAGAGACCTGTCTAATGCATAGGTGTTTTTCCTTTGCCTGGCAGAGAGGAGACAAATCCATGAATATTTCTTGTTTGTTGAATAGCGATGACTGAGCACTTTCTCAGTCATTGAGAATGGCATATAGTAAGAGCTCACTAAATTATATGATTTTGTAACCTTTGTGATAATGCTAACAATAATACCAAGCCTTTATTGAGCACTTAGTGTATACTGAGCACTGTTTTAGGCACTTTAGAGGTATGAATTTTATTAATTTGTACAACCCCGAGGTAGGACTTGCTGTAACCCCGTTTTGAGGCACAGAGAGAAGAGACTTGCTCAGGTCATATAGCCAGGAAGCAGGGGAAGCTAGGATTGGAAACCAGTTCACTCTGGCTCAGATTTGAGCAGTTACACTCTCTCTAAGACCCCATGGTCCCTGCCTATTATAGGGAGAGATGATCCCATAGCAGCCAGTGAGAACACAAAGTGATGGGACTTTGTTAGGGCACCCCCGGGGAGGTCAGGCAGAGCTTCTTAGAAAAATGGATCATGAAAGAGATGGGCAGGACAGGTGGACCAACAGACCAGCTGACCAATGGGAGGCCCCAACCTACCTCCACTGTCTTGTAGAGGAAGGAGTACACGAGCGAGGCATTGGCGTTCTTCAGCGTGGTGGCCACCACTGCGGGCGGCGAGGTTAAGGAAAAGGTGCCGTTTTCGAAGGGCTCAAATGGAGCACAGACCCTGAACCCCCACCCTGTTCCCCACCAGCACCCCATTTCTGCCCCCCACACACGCCTAGGCTGAGGACAGGAGTTGCACTGATGTGCTGTGCAACTCCTATCCTCAGCCTACCCGGTCTGGGCCTGAGCTGCCACCACCCCAGCCCCCCAGGGACCCCACCTGTGGCTGGATACAGTAGAGGTTGCTGTATTTGATCCACAGGAAGTGGACCCGGCCGTGGCTCAGCAGTGGGGTCAGGGCGCCCTCTTCCTCCCGCTGCATGAGCAGAGGCATAAAGTGCTCTATCTCGCTCATGGCCACATCGCCCTTGTAGTTTCGACTGATCAGGGGCTAAGGGTGGGCAGAGAAAGCCCAGTCATCACTGGGATCCAGGGACCCTCCACCCAGGGGCACTCTACCCAGAGTGCCTGGTTCGGACCCTACTCCCTGGCCCAGGGGCCTGAGCACCTCTCTGCACCTCAGTTTCCTCCTCTGTAAAATGGGCACGTGATAAAAACAGCTAACATGTCTAGACCCTTCACTAAGGTCCAGGTCATAGTTCTATTAAAGACTGGATGCTTGGCCCTCCCCCTCCCAGGAGCACACCCACACCTTTCTTCACTCTTAAATGTGCATCTCCTACACCAGTGATGGCGAACCTATGACACGCGTGTCAGAGGTGACACGCGAACTCATTTTTTTGGTTGATTTTTCTTTGTTAAATGGCATTTAAATATATAAAATAAATATCAAAAATATAAGTCTTTGTTTTACTATGGTTGCAAATATAAAAAAATTTCTATATGTGACACGGCACCAGAGTTAAGTTAGGGTTTTTCAAAATGCTGACACGCCGAGCTCAAAAGGTTGGCCATCACTGTCCTACACCCTAAGGGCCCCCAGGAGACTTGCAACCGGGGGAGCAATGGGCAGCTGCAGTTCCTCCCAGGACCTGTCGCCAAGGCCCTCTTTTCTCTGACTTTTCAGTGAGCCAATAGCAGCCCTGCCCAGGCTCATTTCTTTCCTATAAAGTGCCAAAGTAGGCTCTCTCCTGTTGCTTCTCCTGTCCTATACCCTTCCTTTTTCATTGTCCCCAGCTTTAATAGATATGCTCTCAGAAAGAAAAAAAAAAGAGTGGATGTTTGCTTGCTGATTTAGTTCTCAACCCTGTGAGGTCGTGTCACTGTCACCTCCCTCTTACAGATGGGGAAACTGAGGTAGGAACCGTGTTCATAATAAGTGGGAAATTGGGAATTGGACCAAGTAGCCTCATTCCAGAAATCCTGCTCTTGCCCAGGGCTTCATATGCACCAAATCGGAAGGTAGGGATGACGAACGGTAAGAAGGGAAGGATGGGAGGAAGGACAGATTATAGAAAGAGGAGAAAAGAGAGATTATAGAAGAGGGAAGGAAGAAAAGAAAGATCATGCCAAGAAGTAAAAGAAAAAAAGAAAGATTATACCTAGAAGAGAAAAAGAAAGAAAATAAAAATGATTGTGCCCATATAGCTCTCTTAGCTCTGACTGGCAGGGAGTAAGCCATCAATAACAACAGAACCTAATTGTTTCGTCCAGTGCTCAGAACTGGGAGCAGGTCCTCAGACACCTGAGCTCTCACTATTATTGTCGGAAATATTATCTTCCCCATCGCTCTTATGATTGCTACTGAATGACGGGACAGTAAGAGGGGGCCCCAGAAAGGGACAAAGCAGCCCCACAGGGGAATCAGGGCCCCCTGGCCCTGCTGTCTGCCCCAAATATTCATACTGTGGGTGCGGATGGTGACAGAAATAACAATTCCAGTGGGCCGATCCCCGCGTGTTCGCAGCAGGTCTGCGGGTTGTGCTAATTGTTTGGGGTGGAGACCCCTCGTTCCCATGGTTACGGAGCGTGAGACCCAGGCTCAGAGAGGCGAGCACGCGGCCGGTGCCGGCGGGACGGGACCGGGACCCAGGACTCGGGTGGGGGAGGGGAGCCCCCCGCCCTCGGGGACACCTGGGCCGCGCTGCCACCACCTGTCCGCCCCCACCCCCCACCCCACGCCCAGCCTCACCTTGCCCTTGACGTCGAGGATGAAGACAGCCGAGGCGGACATGGTGGCGGCCGGCGGGCCGGGAGCCGGGAGGGAGGACGGGGACGACGGCGACGGCGGCGCCGCTTCCTTCTTCCTGCGGAAGCGCCGGCGCAGGTGAGCGCCCAGGTGAGCGCGTCTTAAAGGGGAGGCCGCCAGGTGAGCGGAGCTGTCAGCGGACAAGAAGTCCCCGCGGCCCTGGCCGGTTTGGCTCAGTGGATAGAGCGTCGGCCTGCGGACTGAAGGGTCCCAGGTTCGATTCCTGTCAAGGGCATGTACCTTGGTTGCAGGCAAATCCCCAGTGGGGGGTGTGCGGGAGGCAGCTGATCGATGTTTCTCTCTCATCAATGTATCTAGCTCTCTATCCCTCTCCCTTCCTCTCTGTGAAAATCAATAATATATATTTAAAAAAAAAAAGAAGTCCCTGCGGGAAGGAAAGGGGCCGGACTCCGGCCCGCACAGCTACCCCGCCTCGCTTTCCCTTCTCGCCCAGGAGTGCGGATGGGTGGAGACCCAGACATCCGTCCACCCGTCTGTCCATCCGTCCCTCCGTCCGTGCGGTCTCTCCCACACGCATGTCAGACCCAATACAGCAGGGACTTTGTCCTGTTCATGTTTGTATTTCCAGTGCCCAGCACTGGGTGCTCAATAATATTTGTCCAAATCATTAATTCTTTTCCTCGTTTATACAATAAATATTTATGAATTATTCTCTTTTTTTTTTTTTTTCATCTTACACTCAGTGAATTCACAGCATTGGGTTCAGACTGGCCAGGTCCCGGGTTCTGTGGGCCTTGGGGGCAGGCCCAGCCACAACAAACACAGGAAAATGGGCGAGAGGGCAGGGGGAGGAGAGAGTTAACAGATTTGGTCTTGAACTTGGGGGGTTGGGTGGAAAAGTGATGATCCTTGTGTCTTGGGATGAGGACCAGCAGGAAGAAAGCTGTCTGATGGGGGCCTGGGCAGGCCCCAGGGATGGGCTGGCACCCTTGGGGCCCCCTACCCTGAGGACAGGCACTGGGCTCAGTCTCCTGCCCCACACCACCCATGGGAGAGATGGGGCCCTCATCCCCTCGCCCCTCTCAGGCTCAGAGGCTGTTTCAGGTTGAGCCTCTGAAAGAAGCTTTTGCCCAACTCATGTGCTGATCATGATGGCACAGGAGGGGGCGGCCTTGGTGATCTTTGGGAGGAAGCCTGCAAAGAGGCCCCTGGTGCCGGACCGCCGGGATCCGCAGCAGCAGCAGCAGCAGCAGCAGCAGCAGCAGCAGCCACGTGGAGTCAGCGTGCACTGGGCGGGTGACACTCTCACAGCCTCCACCGCTCCCAGCCTGTAACCTGGCGTTGAGCCTTCGCCACATCAAAGGGTAGAGTCGGGATGGCAGCCATCGTCCCTGAGATGCCGCCAGCCACAAAGCTGATGCCCACCGAAGTCTGGTCCTTTGGCCTGCGCCCACTCAGCCAGCTCTTTACCAGCTCATAGTTGAACCAGTGCAGGGCTGAAGAGGGCACATCCGGAAGAGCAGTGGGGCCCCAGCCCAGCCACAGTGAGGGCAGCCGCCCTGAGCTATGGAGGTTCGGACTCAGGCACCCAACTCGCGGTATGACACGGGCTGAGCCTGCAGCTTAGTCCCTACCAGCGCTAGGGGCCTATCACAGTCTCGGTGCCCAAGCAGGCCAGTGCACCAGCCACCATGGGTGCATAGAAGTCAGAGGCCAGGGCTCGACCACACACGAAGGCCTTGAGTTGTCATAGGCCGTGAAGTAGATGGCAGTTGCTGGCACAGTCATCACCAGGTGAAGCTAGTGGGGTAGTGGGGTCCTGAACGCAGTTGGCACAGCGGGCACCATTTGGGCACAGGTACCGGGGTTCCAGGACACCATTGCAGGACAGGAGGCACTTCCCTGTGGGTTGGAGGGAGGAGGGCAATTTGGCGTAAGAGGCTCCAGAGTCTGGAGGGAGGCATCAGCTCACTGGTCACTGCGGGGAGTTGAGACAGCAGGCGGGCCTTCACCACGTTCAGGGGGGTCATGAAAGTGGAGGTGATCACAGCCCCGGCACCTGGGGCCACCATTTGTTGGAGGGGACTGATGCCCCCAGCGTCCAGATCAGCCATCAGTTCTGGCTTTAGGACGGGGTCTGCGCACGTTTACCTCACCTATGAATTATTCTTTCACTTAAATATTAATCACTAGTAAATTCTTTCACTCAGTGACAGGAACTGTGGGTTGCACTCTGAGTAAGGCAAATGTAGCTGCTTTTATTATTATTCCTAATGTTACTCTTATTCATTCAAAAATATTTTTAATATTTTTTATTAATTTCAGAGAGGAAGGGAGAGGGAGAGAGAGATAGAAACATCAATGATGAGAGAGAACCATAGACCGGCTGCTTCCTGTCGACTGGGAATCGAACCGTGACCTCTTGGTTCATAGGTTGAAGCTCAACCACTGAGCACACAGCTTGAACCATTCAAAAAATATTTATAGTCCTAGCTGGTTTGGCTCAGTGACTAGAGCATTGGCCTGCGGATTGAAGGGTCCCTGGTTCTATTCTGGTCAAAGGCACATGCCCGAGTTGCGGGCTCTATTCCCAGTATGGGGCGTGCAAGAGGCAGCTGATCAATGATTCTCATTGATGTTTCTATCTCTCTCTCCCTCTCCCTTCCTCTCTGAAATCAATAAAAATATTTTTTAAGCCCTAGCCGGTTTGGCTCAGTGGATAGAGCGTCGGGCCGGTGAACTGAATGGTCCCGGGTTCGATTCCAGTCAGGGGCACATGCCTGAGAATATTTTCCCATTGATTTTTAGAGAGAGTGGAAGGGAGGGGGAGAGACAGAGAGAGAGAGTAACATTGATGGGAGAGAGACACATTGATTGGTTGCCTTCTGCCGGCACCCTGACCAGGGCCAGGGATAAAGCCTGCAACCAAGATTCCTTGACTGGAATCGAACCTGGGACCCTTCAGTCTGTGGGCCGACGCTCTATCCATTGAGCCAAACCAGCTAGGGCCCAACACTACTTTTTTTCTTTTCTTTTTTTTTTTAAGGTTGTTATTTTTTGCTGTGTTTGATTCCAGTCTTCCCAACTATGTTTTATCTGATAATTCAGGACCTGAGGGGAAGACCTTCTTGTCTTCTTACATTGGAAGAAGCAGAGGTCGAGAGAGGTAAAGCCACTGGTTCAAGGCCGCAGCCTGGAGACAGCTGAGTCAAAATTGGAATCTGAGTCTTAACAAGCCTGATCCCAGCTTTCACCCACCTGCTCTGCTGCATTGTGGGATACGAGAATTCTTATTACTAACAACAGCTCCCGCCTGTATGCTACTCTCTGTACTCAGGTGCTGCCCTAACCGTCTCCCATGCAGGAACCCTCCATGAAACCATGTTTTTATTTAGGGAAGCCTGTTACCTCCATTCGACAGATAGGAAAATGGAAGCTCAGAGAATCAGTGACTCTACAAAGTCACCTGCCAGCCTGGCTGGTGTGGCTCAGTGGTTGAGCCTCGACCTATGAACCAAGAGGTCACGGTTCAATTCCTGGTCAGGGTACATGCGGGTGCTGTGAGCTCATCCCCAGTGTGGAGCATGCCAGAGGCAGCTGATCAATGATTCTCTCTCATCATTGATATTTCTATCTCTCCCTCTTCCTTCCTCTCTGAAATCAATAAAGATATGTATGTAAAAAGTCACCTGCCGGAGAAACCAAGATGGCGGCATAGGTAAACACCAGAAATTGCTGCCTCGCACAACCACTTCAAAAATACAACTAAAAGACAAAATGGACATCATCCAGAACCACAGGAAGGCTGGCTGAGTGGAAATTCTACAACTAGAAGGAAAGAGAAAAGCACACTGAGACTCAGAGGAGGTGCGGAAGTAAAGTGCAGAGGTACAGAGATGCCTGTGGAAAGGGCTGTCAACTGAGGACACGGTTGTCTTTTTCAATCGGGAGGGAGTCTCAAGCTCCCGACTGCTCTGAACTCCAGTTCCAGGTGAGTCTCTGGGGACCCAGACTCATACGGGGAGAAACTGGACTGTCTGGCATCGGTCGGAACTCGAGGGCAGCTTTCTCTCAGAGGTGCTTGCAGCGATTACCGGGACACTGAGACTCGGGGTCTCTTAGGGTAGGACTGAGGATCAGCCATAGCTTTTTGCTCCGCCCTGTTGATTCCCTGAGACCCTGCCCCAGCAGAGGCTTTTGCATATGAAAGGCCTGGCCCTTTGCAATATGAAAATTACCTAACAAACTGCAGCTGGGTCAGAGAGACCCAGAACTTCCAAAAGAAGGCCCAAGGCCCCACAGCAGCTTGCATTGCTTCACAGCTGGGCCTCATCTGGGCACCTTCAAACCCCAAAGAAGAGGAATCTGCAGATCTCTCCATAGCTCCTGCTGGGTAGCCTCAGGCAGAGACTAAATTAGCACCTCCTTAGAGATCCAAGAGCCAGTGTACCCAGTGGTCAGAGTGGGACCATCCAGATTACAACTCCTTAGATCCATAAGGGACACACTCACGGGGCAGACTCAGTGAGCACCAAAGCCCCACTGAAGCAAGTCTTGCCCCAGAAGGGTGTCTCCAGCACAGAAGTTCTCCCACTGCAGACACAGCTGATTCTCACAGCCAATTGGCCTGGAGGTCAATTCCTCCCAGTGATAACTACAACAATCAAGGCTGAACTACAACAAGACTGTGCACAAAGCCCACAAGGGGGTGCACCAAGAGTGTCCACCTCAGGTAATTGGGGAGGCTGAGCCACTGGGCCCTATAGGACACCTAGCACAGAAAGCCACTCTATCAACACAGGGAAGCATAAAAAATGTGGAGACAAAGAAACAGGTCACAAATGACAGAAATGGAGGAAAGCAAACTACTGGATATAGAGTTCAAAACCACACTTATAAGGTTTTTCAAGAATTTTCTAGAAACTGCCGATAAATTTAGTGAGACCCTCAATAAATCTAGTGAGACCCTCGAGGATATGAAAAAGGACCAACTAGAAGTTAAGCATACACTGACTGAAATAAAGAATATTATACAGAGTTCCAACAGCAGACTAGAGGATCGCAAGAATCAAGTCAAAGATTTGAAATACGAAGAAGCAAAAATCACGCAACCGGAAAAACAAAAAGAAAAAAGAATCCAAAAATAGGAAGATAGTGTAAGGAGCCTCTGGGACAACTTCAAGCGCACCAACATCTGAATTATGGGGGTGCCAGAAGAAGAAAGAGAGCAAGATATTGAAAACCTATTTGAAGAAATAATGACAGAAAACTTCCCCTACCTGGTGAAAGAAATAGACTTACAAGTCCAGGAAGCGCAGAGAACCCCAAACAAAAGGAATCCAAAGAGGACCACACCAAGACACATCATAATTAAAATGCCAAGAGCAAAAGACAAAGAGAGAATCTTAAAAGCAGCAAGAGAAAGAGACTCAATTACCTACAAGGGAGTACCCATACAACTGTCAGCTGATTTCTCAACAGAAACTATGCAGGCCAGAAGGGAGTGGCAAGAAATATTCAAAGTGATGAATGCCAAGAACCTACAACCAAGATTACTTTACCCAGCAAAGCTATCATTCAGAATTGAAGGTCAGATAAAGAGCTTCACAGATAAGAAAAAGCTAAAGGAGTTCATCACCACCAAACCAGTATTATATGAAATGCTGAAAGGTATCCTTTAAGAAGAAGAAGAAGAAGAAAAAGGTAAAGATACAAATTATGAACAACAAATACACATCTATCAACAAGTGAATCTAAAAATTAAGTGAATAAATAATCTGATGAACAGAATAAACTGGTGAATATAATAGAATCAGGGGCATAGAAAGGGAGTGGACTGATTATTCTCAGGGGGGAAAGGGGTGTGGGGGTGCGGGAAGAGACTGGACAAAAATCGTACACCTATGGATGAGGACAGTGGGGGGGGGTAAGGGCAGAGGGTGGGGTGGGAACCGGGTGGAGGAGAGCTATGGGGGGAAAAAAGAGGAACAACTGTAATAATCTGAACAATAAAGATTTAATTTTTTAAAAAAAGTCACCTGTCAGCAGTGGCCAAGCTGGAATTCTAATCCTGCAAACCCAAGGTTTTATGCTGCCTCCTTCTCAAATAAGGGTAATCTCCAAGATCCTACCAGCCCTCCGCTCAGAAGGTGAATTAGGGGGGCTTGGGAGCTGCCAGTCCCTCACCCCAGCCCAGGCATCACTGAACCTCATCAAGGGCCCTTCTCCTGGGGCCCTGAGGTGTTTTCAGGCAGTAAATAGAACCCAAAAGCCTGGGCCAGGCGCCCTGGAATCTGAAACTCAAGTCTTGTTTGGCTGAAAAATTCATGAGCCCTGAAGCTACAGTGGGGTCAGAGAACAGAGCATCTCTGTGTGAGCAGCTGCCCTGTCTCAGCTGCAACTTCCCCTGTCCCCACGACCTGTGGCCTTGCCCCAGTTCCTCCTGGGTGTCTACAGCCTGCCCAGCTTCCCCTGAGGGACCTGCCTCTAGGCACCCCATTCAACCTCTTCTCCACAGCACTAAAGGGATCTCTCTAAAACTCGCAGCTCCTACTGCCCTCCCTCACTCTCACATCCCCCGTGGCTCCCTATTGCCCTGAGCTGCTCTGCCTGGCATAGCAGATCCCTGCTGACTTCTCCCACGATGCACCTCTTGAACCCACTGCCCCAGATACACTGACTTCCCTAATTTCAGTTCCTCTCTCTCTTTCTCTCTTTCTCTCTTTCCTCTGGCACCTGACTACTCAGTGCCTGCCTGCGCCTTTTTGCTTTCTCCACCCCGTTCTCTTTCAGCTTTCAGGCCTCCTCCTCAGGAAGCCCTCTCTGACCTGCCAACCCATGTCTAGGCCATATGCGTCCTATGGGCTTTCCCAGGTGTCTCCCATCACAGCTGTGTTGTGCCATATTTTTAAAAATATATTTAAAATGGTTTTTATTATTATTATTATTTTTAAAATATATTTTATTGATTTTTTACAGAGAGGAAGGGAGAGAGATAGAGAGCCAGAAACATCTATGAGAGAAATATCGATCAGCTGCCTCCTGCACACTCCCTACTGGGGATGTGCCCGCAACCAAGGTACATGGCCTTACTGGAATCGAACCTGGGACCTTTCAGTCCGCAGGCCGACGCTCTATCCACTGAGCCAAACCGGTTTCGGCTAAAATGTTTTTATTATGGTAAAATATACATAACCTAAAATTTACCATTTTATTCATTTTAAGTGTACGCTTCAGTGGCGTTAAGTACATTTACATTGTTGTGTAACCATCACCACCACCATCCGTCCCCAAAACGTCTTCATTTTCCTAAACTGAAACTCTGTCCCCATTAAACTCCCCAATTCTCCTTCCCCCAGCCCCTGGGAGTCACCATTCTTCTTTCTGTCTCTATGAATATGACTCCTCTAGGGACCTCCTGTAAGTGGAATCATACAGTGTTTGTCCTTTTGTGACTTGTTTGTTTAAATCTATTTTTTGAAGTGGAGTTTTAATTACCTAAGAAACATATACTTTCTCCTATTAGAGAGAGAGAGAGAGAGAGAGAGAGAGAGAGAGAGAGAGAGCATAGATCAGGAAAACTCATCGCCTTTGCCAGCTCCACTCCATTCTGGTCCCTATAACAACCACTGAAGTGTTCAGATCTTTTTCTGTTTAGTTTAATGCTGACATATGTATGTATATACCTTTGTGTGTAATGTTCTCTCTCTCTCTCTCTCTCTCTCTCTCTCTCTCTCTTCCGCTCCCTCCCTTCCTCATACTATAAATGACTAAACACTGAACACAACTTGCTATTTTTATTCACCAGTAGGACCTAAAAACTTAGTTGGGCTACACTGTCAGGGTTGTGGCTAAAGGGTGTGGACATGTGTGGGTTTTGAAGTCAGGCTTATGAGTTCAAATTCTTGTACAGCCCCAGGCTCACTAACTGGCTGTGAGTAAATTAACCCCTTTCCCCAACTGACAAATGATTGCAAAGATTTAATGCAAAGCCCTTAATAAGTTACTTAACCTCTCTGTGTCACTTTCCCCAACAAGAAAACGGTTATAAAGATTTAATATAAAGCACTATTTCCTCACCTGATGCTGAGTAAGCGCCTATAAACACTCACTCTTGTTACAACCTGCAGGGCCACCTCTTTCTTTCTTAAACTACATTTGAAAATTCCATTTAAGAAATTGTAATGTATATCAAGTAACTGTTGCAAACTGAGCCCACCCGTGTAACCACAGTACTGTTTCCAGTCCCCCAAAAGTCACCCTATGGCCCCACCAGTCACTACCTCCTGTGTAGGCAACCCCTGATCCAAGTTCTTTTATCACAGGTTCATTAGCTATGCCTGTTCTAGAACTTCAGACAAAAGTGACTGGCATTTTTCACTTGGTATAATGCTTTTTAAAAAAATTACTATTAGCCCTAGATCAAGCATGTCAAACTTGTGGTCTGCTGAATATTTTTGCGGCCCAGCCAATATAGCGGTATTTAAGAAATGTTTTTTTTTTAATATATTTTATTGATTTTTCACAGAGAGGAAAGGAGAGGGATAGAGAGTTAGAAACATCAATGAGAGAGAAACATCGATCAGCTGCCTCCTGCACACCTCCTACGGGGGATGTGCCCGCAACCAAGGTACATGGCCTTGGCCGGAATCAAACCTGGGACTCTTCAGTCCGCAGGCCGACGCTCTATCCACTGAGCCAAACTGGTTAGGGCTGTAAGAAATGTTTTAATAAAAATTTTGTAGCTTAATTTTTACAATATCCATTTATACATAATCCTATCTAATAATAGACAAACATGGTAATTAACCATACCTCCGCTATGCTTCCCATTGGCTAATCAGGGCGATGTGCAAATTAACTGCTAACCAAGATGGCAGCCGGCAGCCAGGCAGCTGAAGCGAACATGAGGCTTGCTTGCTCCAGTGATGGAGGAAGCCAAGGTTTCCCGCCTGCCTCGGCTGGGCTCTGAGCAGCACTCTACGCAACAATGTTGCAATTATAGAAGCTAAACAAACCCCAGATGCCTGCTTTCAGCCAGCTGGCCTCAGAGCTGGAGCCACAACAAAGTTTCAATTACAGAAGGTAAATAAATCCCAGAATAAAAAAAAAAGAAAAAATGGAGAGACTGGGAGCTTCAGTTGCAGGCTTGGCCCGCCTGAAAACAGCCCTCAGCCCCTCACCCAGACTGGCCAGGCACCCAGTGTGGACCCCCACCCTGAAGGGGGTGCAGGCAGCCTGAAAACAGCCATTGGCCCCTCATCCAGGCTGGCCAGGCACCCCCGTGGGGACCCCCACCCTGAAGGGGGTGCAGGCAGCCTGAAAACAGCCCTCAGCCCCTCATCCAGGCAGGCCAGGCACCCCAGTGGGGACCCCCACCCTGAAGGGGGTGCAGGCAGCCTGAAAACAGCCATCAGCCCCTCACCCAGGCTGGCCAGGCACTCCAGTGGGGACCCCCACTCTGAAGGGGGTGCAGGCAGCCTGAAAACAGCCATCAGCCCCTCACCCAGGCTGGCCAGGCACCCAAGCGGGACCCCCACCCTGATCCGGGACACCCTTCAGGGCAAACCAGCCGGCCCCCACCCATGCACCAGGCCCCAATCCTATATAGTAAAAGGGTAATATGCAAACTGACCCTAACAGCAGAAAGACTGGGAATGACTGGCCACTATGACACACACTGACCACCAGGGGACAGACGCTCAATGCAGGAGCTGCCCTCTGGTGGTCAGTGAGCTCCCACATGGAGGAGCTCTGCTCGGCCACAAGCCAGTCTGACGGCTGCCAGTACAGCAGTGGTGGTGGGAGCCTCTCCTGCCTCCTCAGCAGCACTAAGGATGTCTGACTGCAGCTTAGGTCTGCTCCCCACTGGCAAGTGGACATCCCTCGAGGACTGCCGGGCTGCCAGAGGGATGTCTGGTTGCCAGCTTAGGCCCAATCCCTGGGGAGCAGGCCTCAGCCAGCAGATGGTCATTCCCCGAGGGGTCCCAGACTGTGAGAGGGCACAGCCCAGGTTGAGGACCCCCCCCCCCCCCCCCCGCCGAGTGCACAAATTTTTGTGCACCGGGCCTCTAGTTGTTAAAAATGAACTACAACATTCACTAATGACTGATTACTATAATCGTGTTGCATTCATTTCCCTTACACCGTATGCACAGGCGCACCATTTCTCTCCACTAATACTAGCAGCGAATATTTTAGCAGCCGATCGCCACGCCATTAGTCTTGGACTGACTTGTTTTGTGTTCACAACAGGAAATATTTCACGTTTGGAGAACAAGAAAAATAGGTTTATTTGCGTTACGCTTATTAATTTGTGCAGTTATTCAGTGTCTGGTAAGTTAATGTTCAAGCAAAAATATTAATTTTTATTAAAATGTTCTATTATTTTATGTTAACGATGACTCATTTATTTCAGCCCTTTGTATTCAGCATGTCTCTATCAAAATAAACCTAAGTTTCTATGAAAATTGAAGCTTTTGTTTTTTTGCGGCCCACATAAACTTAAACCTTGTTTATTTGGCCTGTGTTAGCCTTTGAGTTTGACATGCTTGACCTAGATGGTTTGGCTCAGTGGATAGAGCTGGCTTGCAGATTGAAGGGTTCTGGGTTCGATTCCAGTCAAGGGCACATGCCCGGGTTGCAGGCTCAATCCCCAGTAGAGGGCATGCCGTAGGCAGCTGATCAATGATTCCCTCTCATCATTGATGTTTCTATCTCTCCCTCTCCCTTCCTTTCTGAAATAAAAAAATATATATATTTTTAAAAATTACTATTATTGGTTTTTAGAGAGAGGAAGGAAGAGAGAGAAAGAGAAACATCAATTTGTTCTTATATTTATTATGCATTCATTGGTTGATTCTTTTTTAAAAATATATTTTTAATGATTTCAGAGAGGAAGGGAGAGGGAGAGAGAGATAGAAACATCAATGATGAGGGAGAATCATTGATCGGCTGCCTCCTGCACACTCCCTTGACTGGACTGGAACCCGCGACCCTTCAGTCCGCAGACCGATGCTCTATCCACTGAGCCAAGCCAGCCAGGGTCATTGGTTGATTCTTGTATGTGCCCGGGCCGGCCCACAACCTTGGCATATTGGGAGGATGCTCTAATCTACTGAGCTACCCAGCCAGGGCTGGCAGGATGTTTTTAAAAATATATTTATTCATACTGTTGCACTTACCAATAGTTCATTTCTTTTTCTTTTAATATTTTATTGATTTTTTCACAGAGAAGAAGGGAGAGGGACAGAGAGTTAGAAACATCGATGAGAGAGATCGATCAGCTGCCTCCTGCATGCCCCCCACTGGGGATGTGCCCGCAACCAAGGTACATGCCCTTGACCGGAATCGAACCCGGGACCCTTCAGTCCGCAGGCCGACGCTCTATCCACTGAGCCAAACCGGTTCGGCAGTTCATTTCTTTTTCTTGCCAAAGCGTATCACCTTATATGGATGGACCACCGTTTGTTGAACCACTCATCCATTTATAGACACTTAGGTTGCTTTCAGTTTTCAGCCATTATGAATAAAGCTGCTATGAACATTTGTCTACATGTCTTTGTTTTTTTTTTCTTTTTCAGTCAGTGTTATTTTTCTTGGGTAAATACCTAGGAGTACAATGGCTGGGTCACACGGTGGGTACCCATTTCTTATAAAGGAAGCTGCCAGGCCTTTTTTTCCAAGTGGCTGTGTCATCTTACATTCCCACCAGCAGCGGAGGAGAGTCCCATTTGCTCACCAAAACTTGTTCCTGTCTGTCTTTTTGGTTTTAGCTGTGCTGGTGAAAGTGTAGTGGTATTTCATTGTTTTAACTTTCATTTCCCTGATGTCTTTTTCTTTTAAATTTAGTAAATCTTTTATTTTTTAAAATTTTTTTATTTTTAATTACAGTTTACATTCAATATTATTTTGCATTAGTTTCACGTATACAGCTTATGGTTAGACAATCATGTGCTTTACAAAGTGTTCTCGATATTTCCAGTACCCACCTGGCACCATTTATGTTATTTTTTAAATTTATTTTTTATAATGTTACATGCAATAATCATTAATATTTCAAGAAAAACAATTTTAAGTACAATAATGTTACATGCAATAAACATTAATATTTCAAGAAAACTATTTTAAATGTAATAATGTTACATGCAATAAGCATTAATATTTCAAGAAAAATGATTGTAAATATAATAATATTACATGCAATAAGCATTAATATTTCAAGAAAAAAACATTTTAAATATATTACCAAAACTGTACTAACATAGTATAATATCACAAAAATTGTAGGAAATATTTAAAAATCTGCAAATAACAGGATTACTTCTATTATACTCTAAAATATTTTTTTCTCATTTCCCTGATGTCTTTCATTCTTCCTGTCTGCTCATGCTGTTCCCTCCTGAGACCTTACCATCCTGGTGCATGCAGTCCTCCGTTGATAGACATATGTCTCCCCGTTTTTTAACAGTAACTATCAAAGCTGCAGGTAACTGGAAGGGTTCAAGATAATAAAACGGGGCAGAGAAAACTTATTGTGCTTAGCAGATATCTTGTGGAAAGCTTGCAGCCTTGAACACTGCATAGCCTAGATAACCACTGGACATCTGGCATGGAGGAACCAAGAACGGACCAACCCTTACGTCAGCAGAACTGTTTGCAGCCAGCAGAGGTTAATAAAAGTCTCTGCCCTAGCTGGTTTGGCTCAGTGGATAGAGCGTCGGCCTGCGGACTGAAGGGTCCCAGGTTCGATTCCGGCCAAGGGCACATGCCTGGGTTGTGGGCTTGATCCCCAGTAGGCGATGTACAGGAGGCAGCCGATCAATGATTCTCTCTCATCATTGATGTTTCTATCTCTCCCTCCCTCTCCCTTCCTCTCTGAAATCAATAAATATAAAATTAAAAAAAAATAAAAATAAAATTAAAAAGTCTGCCTCCCCCTTCAGTCACCACTGATTCCTTTTTCGGACTCAGGCCACCTGCACCCAGGTGCCTGGAATAAAAGTTCTTTTGATACATTATGGCCTCATATCATAGGTGCCTGAACCCGGCCCACTCCGAACCTTTCAGTAACACCCTTTGTTTGGCATGGACTCCCCATGCACACACGTCTGCCACGGCAGAGAGGAATCCCACGGGGTGAACACGGTTTGGATTTAATCCTTCTACAGCATCTGTTCACCTGGCTTGATGTTACCAAACTCAAATCTTGCCAATCTGAAGAATGAAAAGTGGCATCATTTTGTCTGTTCACTGGCACACAGACAGCGAGTGCTCAATATCTATTTGACGAATGAATGGGTGGGTGCTTGGGTGGATGGACGGACGGACGGACGGACGGACGGGTGGGTGGGTGAATGAATGAATGAATGAATGACGACTGCTCCTTTTACAGGAAACACACCAAGAAGGTCTCACGGTCCAGAAAAGAAACAAAGGTTGAGGTACACCCCTTCCCGAGCCGGCCCGGCTCCGGCCCCGCCACTGCCTCCGCCCGCGCAGGGCTCGCATTGGAGAGGCACGCGGAGCGCCGGGCGGGCTGGGCGGAGCCCGACCCGGGGCGGGGCGCTGAGCCCGCAGAGCCTCCCGCCCGCTCGGGCTGGGGTCGCGCTGGCTCGGACTCCCCTCCCAGCCCGCCGTGGCCATGGAGGACGAGCGGAAGGACGGAGCCTACGGTAGGAGCCGCCTCTGACCCGTGGCCGCCTTTGCCGAGTTGGGGGGGCCCTTGGAGGAGGGGCACGTCTGAGATCTTAAACGCCCGCGCTGCAGCCGCGGCCTCATCCTGCTCCCAGGGCCTCCATCCCTCCCTGCGCCGTGCCCACTCCCCCTCTCCCCGCCCTGGCGCCCTGCGGACCCTCCGGGGAACCCTTGCTCTCCCTCGGGCCGACGGGCCGGGACGCGCGCGCATGCTCCGCCCGGGGAGGTCCCGTTATCTGGGTGGCTCAGATGCCCGGCGGGGGAGGGGAGGCGCGGCGACCTGGGCTTCGAAAAGGGACAGGGCCCCAATCTCCCCAAACCCCCTCCTCTTCCAGTCCCCTTTGTCCACTTCTGACTCCTGCCCACATCCCTCTGGAGGTCGCCGGCACGGGCTTTTGGCTCGATGGGGAAACTGAGGCAAGACTCGGCAGACCGAATGCAAGGGTGGGAGCCCATCGTGTCTCGCCCGCCGCCTGGGAAGGGCGGAAACCGGGGCGCCTCCGGTGCGGGGGCAGGTAGGAAGCCGGAAACCATTGGCTAACGTTCCCTGCCCTGTGCAAAGGGTTGGGGGTGCCCCCTCCCCAGAACCTCTGAAGGCGGCCTGCACCTCAGGGCGCAGGGACTGGAGCCAAGATGAGGCCCCTCCCCAACCACGCCCTATTGCGCTTCTCTTCCTCTGGTTCCCACGGCGGGACTGGGAGGAACAGTCCTCAGTTTCTCCTTTCTCTTCTCCCTTTTGGGTCCCCAGGGCCGATGTGGTCACACGCCCCACAAGGCAGTGCCTTGGGGCTGAGAGGCCCTGCCACCCCTCCTAGTGTGACAGAAACTTCCTGGAAACTGTAAGACTGAATGGCCTTGGGGAAGGGGCCGGAAACCACTCAAAAATGAAAAACAAATGTGGCAGAGCTGTGCCTCTCTCCCTCCCCTCCCCCAAGTCCCACCCCCTAGAGACTGTGGCCTCAGGAGACACATTTGGGGGAGGCTGGGACCCTCCCTTCCCAGCCCACGCAAGAGGGAGGCAGGGGACCTGGCTACCACTCAGCCACTCCCCTCCTTGCTTGAACTTGCCAGTCTCTTAAGGTTCTCCCTTGTTCTTGGTTTTGGCTCAAGCCCCAGCTCCTGCAGCTGCCCATGCTGTGCATCCCTGGGCTGTGGCCAGCTGTCTCTGATCTTCAAATTTTAGTCTGGGCTCCAGGCCTGGCCCGGCCTGCCCGTGGGCGGCACTTGAGAAATCTTTGGGCTCCATGAGGCCAGACTGGAGTCGGGATGGGGGACAGAATGGACAATGATGTTATTCACCCGGCCTTGAATCTGCCCAAAGGGAGGTAGCCATGGATGGGCCTGAGCAAACCCTCCCAGCCCTGCCAGGCTCACAACCGAGACAAGGGACCTCTGTGCCCAGCAGACCTTATGCTGGGCGCGGGGAGCACATTCTATCTACAAACATTTATTGAGCATCTTATAAGGTGGCGTCTGGACACTGAGTATACAACAGCGAACAGAGCAGAATCCTTGACCGCAGGGAGTGGACAAGGGAATAAGGATGTAATTCTAGGTTGTTGTAAGTGCTGTGAAGCGAAGGACAGGATACGGTGAATGTAGGGGAAATCATCTGGGTTTATTTTAGGTGACCAAGGGCTGGAGCTGGAGCCAGTGGCTGTGGGGAAAATGGGAAGAAGCGTGTTTCAGGCAGAGTGAACAGTAAACAAGCCTCACAGTTGCTTCATTATTTCTCTCTCTGAGGCTCAGAGGTGGAGGCGTCAGCTGGATCTTGCAGCCAGGCCCTCACCTCCTCCAGGGGGGCCACATGGCTTGAGCCCTCCAAGTGGGGAAGGGTCTCACTTAGCTTGTGAAAAGTCTTTTCTCATCAGAACCAAAAACCTGGGGCCCTCCGGCTGCCCTGTGAAGACCCTGCCAGACAGTGGGGACCTTTCCTTTGGGGACAGTGTACAAGAGTGGCTCACATATCCTCCCCTTGTACCCCGGTGCTTTCTGTGAATTTAGAGGGTGACCTCAGACAGACAAAGGCTCAAATCCAGACTCTAACGCAAGCTGTGTGGCCCTGAGCAAGTTGGTGCCCTTGGGGCTGGGCATGGTGGGAACCATTTTGCCCAATTCCCAGCAAGCTCCACGTACTCAGGATACTTCTGGGGCTGGTGATACTGGGGACATGGATTTTCCATGAGCTGATAGAGAAGCAGCCCACTCTGTCAGGACATAAACTTGGGCTGACCTGACAGGGCAGGAAGTTCCCTTCTCAGCAGACACGATGTCTAGAGGAAGGCAGTGGCTCCAAGAAGGAAATGACTCCCAGGCCTCGACCGATGTCGGCAATGGGCACAGCCATCCTTACGGGCCCACCCTTAGCATGAGCAGCATGGAATAAGATTCTAGAACCTGATGGTGTAGGGGTGGGAAAAAGGAATGGTGCTTGTTAAAAAAAAGAACAAACGAACAGATTTCATAGTCCAATTTCCTAGAGTCCAACTCAACCAGCAGTGGGGTCCTAGCACCTGATCTGGAAACAAAACGAAACACTGTTGGGAGAGGGTATTTACTTCTTAACTGCAACTTTTTACAAAAGAGAACATATATTAGTATAGTCACATGCTTCAAAATACAAATGATACAAAAGACTTTTATAGCTTTACTAGAGGCCCATTGCACGAAGATTCGCGCAATAGGCCTTCCTTCCTCTGGCTGCCGGCACTGGTTTTCCTCTGGGCCCCGGGGCTCAGGCCTTTGCTCTGGCCGCTGCCTTCCGTCTTCACTCCCACCAGAGTCTTTGCTGTGACTGGAGCTTTCAGTCTTTGCTCCATCTGGAGCGCCGCTCCTGTAGCATCCTCTGCCCCCGCCCTCCCCCTCATAGCAGGCGTCCCACCCTGCCCGGCTGCTCTGCATGCGTGCGTGCGTGCGTGCGTGTGTGCGTGCTGCCCAGAGGCCCTGAGCAGCTGGGGGGTGGGGTTGCCACCATCTTTGTTGGACTAATTTGCATACTCACTCCTGATTGGCTAGTGGGCATCATGGAGGTACAGTCAATTTGCATCTTTTATTAGTGTAGATTATGAAAAGTCTCCTTGTTTCCTTTCCCAGCCCCATACCACTGTCTGGGAGTGCATTAGTGTTACAGCAACTTGTGTTGTCTTCCAAATGGAGTGTAGACCTTAGAACATGTAAAATTACGCATATTCTTTATTTCATGGTTTGAGTTCCAGCTGCATGAGGCAGGAATGCATGTCTGTTTGGTTTGAAGGTGTATGGACAGTGCCTGGCACTTAGTAGATGCTGAACAAGTATTTGTTGAATGAAAGGTGTTTGTTTTACATGTTGCTTTTTGTTGTTGTTTTTTCTTAATATATGTTCGAGATGATCTCTCATGTCAGTGCCTGGAAAGCTTCCTCAATCATTTTTTTTCTTTTTTTAAAAAAATATGTTTTTATTGATTTCAGAGAGAGGAAAGGAGAGAAAGAGAGAGAAACATCAATGAGAGAGAATCATTGATTGGTTGCCTCCTGCACACCCCTTACTGGGGATCAAGCCTGCAACCTGGGCATGTGCCCTGACCAGGAATTGAACCAGCCACCTTTCAGGACACAGGATGACACCCAACTAATGGAGCCACACCAGACAGGGCTGAACTTTTTATTGAAACAAAATTCATACATAAAAGCGTTCAGATCCTACACTTATGAGGCTCTGGGAGTTTTCACACCCAAGTAACCAGCACCCAGTTCAGGAAAAATATTACCAGCACCCCAGAAGCCTCTCATGCCCAAGGAGGGCTTATCAGTATTATTATTATGTATTATTTTTTGTGGTTAAAAAAAACACACACACACACAAAATTTATTATCTTAACTGTTTTAAGTGTATGAAAAATAAAAAGAATGTACAACAGAGGTGATATGTGAACCACAAAAGTTAACATCTTGAATATCTGGCCCTCAACAGAAAAACTTTGCAGCCCCCTGGTAAAGCCTTCCCCATCATCCCAGAAAGTTCTCTTATGTCCTTTGCCTCATCAATCCTCAAAGGGAGGGTTATTTTTAAGTAGATGTAAACACTCTTAAATAAACAAAATTAACATATTCTCTGTGGGAGCTGGAAATTAAAATTTAGCCCTCAACCGCACAGCAGATTTAGCCTCCCGCCTGAAAAAGCCCTTCAGAAACGCTCAGCCAGCTGTCCTCATCCAGAGGTAACCTAGCCTAGAAGTCTCCAGAGCTTAGTCTACTAATTTCTCTTTCTCTTTCTGTGGCATTTGTATCTTTTTATAGTTCCTCAGGCTGGTTTAATGAAAAATTGTACTGTTCCCAGAGTAGGATACTATGTTGCCTTGTAAAAAGATGAAGTAGGTTTAACTTCTCTGATGGGGAACAATGTCCGATTATGTTAGTACTAGAGGCCCTATGCACGAAATTTGTGCCAGAGTAGGCCTTCCTTCCCCCGGCTGCTGGCACCGGCTTCCCTCTGGCAGCCAGGACCCGGGCTTCCCTCGCAGCTCCAGAAGGACTAATTAGCATATTATGCTTTTATTATTCTAGACTAGAGGCCCGGTGCATGAATTCATGTACCAGTGGGGTCCCTTGACCTGGCCTGTGGGATCGGCCAAAACCATTTCTCCGACATCCCCTGAGTGGTCCCGGATTGCGAGAGGGCACAGGCCAGGTCGAAGGACCCCACTGGTGCACGATGGGGGCTGGGGAGGGACGCAGGAGGTTGGCCAGCCAGGGAGGGACCGCAGGAGGCTCCAGGGCGTGTCCGGCCCATCTCGCTCAGTCCCAGGTCAGCTGGACCCCAGCAGCAAGCTAACCTACCAGTCGGAGCATCTCCCCTCTAGTGGTTAGTGCACGTTACAGTGAGTGGTTGAGTGACTTTAGCATATCATTAGCATATTACACTTTGATTGGTTGACAGACAACTGGACACTTAGCATATTAGGCTTTTATTATATAGGATGTGTGACAAAACTCAGGGCTAAATAACTAGAAATATGCTTGTGTATGTGAACTGTAACCAGTGTCTGGAAGGAGGAAAGGGAAATCAGTGAGAAGAACTGCTCCCACAGAGAGGAAGTGAGGGCTCAGGGCCTGGGGTGACAGGGAGAGTGATTTCTGTTAGTCTGAAGTCTTGTTCTGGTGTAAGTGTTTATCTTGATTAGCATATAGGTTGCATAATCTAAAGTTCATTCATAACTTCCCTCAGCAAACATTTACCGTGCAGGTACCGTGTGCTGGGGTC
>NW_005871767.1:219584-221328 GCF_000147115.1 Myotis lucifugus | reverse complement strand
CTGCTCTACCTAGTAAACCCTATGCATTATTCAGACTCATCCCAAATTCATCTCTTGAAGGGACCTATGCAAAGGCCCTGGGGTGGGATTGTCTGATGTGTCTGAGGATCAGTGAGGAGGCCTGTGTGGCTGGAGTACAGGAATCAAGGGGAAAAATGGGAGGAGGTGAGGGCAGGATTTGGAACTTTGTCCTGGGAGATGGGAGCCATTGAGAGTTCTAAGCCGAGGAGGAGTCTGGTCTGACTCAGGTGTTCACAGACGTGCCCTGGCCCCTAGGGGCTGCAATTGCAGAAACCAGGAGAACAGAGCAGAGGCAATAAGACTAGTTGAGTCCTTATATCACCTAGTACCAAGAGGCTAAATAAACACATCTACAGGAAAAGCTAACCACGGAGTTCTGACTCTCAGCCAGGTTCCGGAGCCAAGCCTTGGCTCTGTTCCAGTCCCAGATCCATTCTTCCCGGTTCTGTACCATCTTTGCCTTTCGTATCCATGAGCCTTTTGTATCTATACCTTTCATATACCTGAGCCTCAGTTTCTCTATCCATAAAATGGGGGTAACAGCAGTATGAGCTCCCTCTGTCTCCAGGGTTCAGTGAACTGAGGCGAGTACAGCATTTAGCCCAGAAGTTGGTCCATGGCAAATGCTCAGTTAATTAGAGTTATTCATTTATCATAGAGTTTAAGAATATGGTGTCAAGAGCAGAGTTCAAATCCCAGCTACTGCTGGCTGTGTAATTCCGGGCAAGTAATTAACATTCCTGTGACTCAGTTCCTATATTGTACCATCTGCTCTCAGAGTCTTGTGAGGCTGACATGAGTTTCTAGAAGTAAATGCCTGGCACACGGTAGGCACTCTGTATTTGTTCTTAGCTTTATGACGAATAGAATCGCTTCCAGCTTTCCCTCCCACATGCTGTCCCCAAACCTTTTGTCAAAGGACCTCATCAGGCACAGACTTCTGGGAAGGTGGGGTGAGCCAGACTGGCCGCATGGGCGAGGCTTTGGGCCTCTGTAGGCTTGGGGACTTGGCCGGTATACGGCAGCCGTGGGGGCTGGGTGGCACTTGATGTCCTGGCACCAGCATCGTCACCAGGCGGCCTGTGTTGGTTCTCTTATCTCCCACGCCCATTGCTCGGGGTGGGCTGACCATGGTGCCCAGCAAAGCCAGGACTCAAGGGCCGTCTCCACCCCTCACTTCCACCCCTAGTCTGGCCTAATGGCTCAGCTTTCCCACGCCTTCCCCCCTACCACTGTTGCATATTTAGCTCTGTCTCGCCCAGTATCTGCCAAAGAACAGGCCTGGGTTGGAGCCAGAGGGGCCTTGGTTTGTTTTACAGCTCCACGCACCAGCTATGCGGGCTAAGCCAGTGGCCTCAGTCTGCCCCTCTGTCGAATGGGACCGCGTCCCTGGTTAGTGTTTGCTGCAGCTCTGTACCCCAGGCCCGGGTAAGTGCTTTTTGAGTATCGAGTCCTGGCCGCACCTGTGAAGCAAATGCAGGTGTTAGTCCTCGTTCCTCCAGACAGGAATACGCACGCTGGAGAGAAAAAAGACCTTCTTGGTTCCTGGGCCGGGGGCCCTGGGGAGTAATTGCCACGCCTCACCGCCTTCCTATTGTTCACTGGGAGAGCCATGGAATAATCAGCACACAACCTGCGTCGAGCGTGTCGTCGCCTTGCCCCATAACTCCTAGAGAGTGAGAACTCCGTGAATAGCTTGGAGGAAAATACAGGTTGGCCGGGT
>NW_005871767.1:215964-219329 GCF_000147115.1 Myotis lucifugus | reverse complement strand
GTGTGCAGGAGGCAGCTGATCGATGTTTCTCTCTCATCGATGTTTCTAACTCTCCCTCTCCCTTCCTCTCTGTAAAAAATCAATAAAATATATATTTTTTAAAAATAAAAATGTAAAGACCATTTGCGGCTCTGGTTTACATGAAAACAAGCAGTAGGTGGATCTGTCCCACTGGTGATATTTTATCAACTCCTGGCCTAAATGATAAAGACACTGTGACAGACAGAATAAGGGTCCCCCCAGAGATGTCCACATCCTAATTCCTGGAACCTGTGTCTACATTACTGTACATGGCAGAAGGGAATTTGCAGAGGGATTAAATTAAGGATTTTGAGCCCTGTCCGGTTTGGCTCAATGGATAGAGTGCCGGCCTTCGGACCGAAGGGTCCCGGGTTCGATTCTGGTCAAGGGCACATACCTCGATTGCAGGCTTCTCCAGGGCCCGGGCCCTGGTCGGACTCGTGCAGGAGGCAACCATCGATGTATCTATCTCATATCGATGTTTCTCTCTGTCTCTCTCCCTCTCCCTCCTTTTCTCTCTGTCTACAAAGCAATGGGGACAATATCCTCAGGTGAGGATTGACGGGAATAAATAAGTAAAATAAATTAAGGATTTTGAGATAGGAAATTGATCCTGAATTATCCAGGGACGCCAGGGACAATGGTTCTTATAAAGAGGCTGGAAGGAGTCAGAGGAGACAGTGACAATAGAAACAGGTTTGTCCTTGATGGGAGTGCTGGCTTTGAAGACGGGAACTTGCTGAATCTTTGCAACAATGTTGCAAGGTAATAATAAGAGGAAGAGGCCACAGGCCAAGGAAAGGGGGAGGCTTCTAGAAGCTGGAACAGGCAGAGAAAGAGAGTCTACAGAAGGAATGCAGTCCTGCCAAGATTGTAGCCCAGTGAGATGCACTTTGGACATCTGACCTCATACATTTTTTTGTGTTGTCTTAAGCCACAAAGTTGGCGGTGATTTGTTACAGGAGCCGTAGGAAACTCATACAGACACTAACATAGGAGCTTGGCCACCTGAACAATATTTCTCTCTGAGCCTCAGTTTTGCATCTGTCAAATGGGGGTTATAATGATAGACTCAACCTCACAAAGTTGCTGTAAGGACGAACTGAGGTCAACTGTGTAATGTTTGAGAAGGGTACCTGGCACATGGCAAACAGGTCAGCAAATGGAGGCACTGGGACATTTGTACTTTTCTAATTATTACCTTGCGACATTGTTGCAAAGAGTCAGCACCTTCCCGTCCCGTAGGGTTTGGACCAGGCTCATTATCAGAAACCATCAGTATTTGCCTCGCCTTTCCTTCCTTCCTTCCTTCCCCGTCCACTAATATTAGTAAGAGCTAGTGGAATCCACGAGGTGACGGTACCAATGCTCCCTTTCGTATTTCCTGAGTGCCCACCGGGGCAGGCCCCGAGCCAGGCCTCGGCCAGGTGCCCCTCTCTGCGTCTTTAGTTCCATCTGACAGAGGGATAAGTCACGTTTACACAGCAAGGTCATTGGCAGCCATGAGCGCTGTCTGAGATTTCCCTACGTGTCTCCCGCAGCCTGGCCTGGTTACGCTTCTGCCCGGACACCCTCAGTGGCTCCCACCCACCCACCCATCACACCTGGTGCAGGGGCGCACCCCTCGCTGCTTCCCCTCCCTGAGCCTCGGTTTCCTCTGCTGTGACACGGGTGGACGATAGGACCTCCAGAGGGTGGACAGCAGAGCCAGTGTCTGAAAGGCCCTCCTTTGTTAGCACCCGCTGTGGAGTGGCTGCTCCCCCTCGGCCAGTCTGGCTGCCATTTAACTGACACAGGAACTTTTGGTGTTTCTTTCTCTCTCCTCCACATGCTTACCAGTCTCACCTCCCTCTCAGATGGTAGAAATGTGCTCCTGTGTTTTCCCTTCATACTTGCAATCATGTTGCGTTTTCACGTATCTGCATGACTAATCCATGCGGAATTGTTTTGCTATGTATAGTGGTGGGGTTAACTTTATTTTCTTCCAAATGCAGCCAAGCCAGGCACTGACTTATCCTTTCTCTGCCAACTGGAAATTCCACATTTGTCATGTATTAAATTCTTTTATGTATAAAATTCACAAATTAATTTTTTAAATATTTTTAATTGATTCCAGAGAGAGGAAGGGAGAGAGAGGGAGTGAGGGAGAGAGAGAGAGAGAGTGAGCTGAGAAACATCGGGTCCATTGTCTCCCACACTCACCCGGACCAGGGATCAACTGGGAATCAAACCCACCACCCTTTGGTGTATGAGAAAATGCTCCAACCAACTGAGCCACACTGGCCAGTGCTCAAATTAATTTTTTAAATATATACACCTGGAAAACGCTAAGCTACATTTTCATTTTCAGTCTTAAGTATACATTTGACCCTTGAACAACATGGGTGTTAGGGGTACTGACACCCCACTCAGTGGAAAATCTGTAACTTCTGACTCCCCCAGAACTTAACTACTAATAGCCTATTATTGACCGGAAGCCTTACCGATCACAAGCAGTTGATTAACACATATTTTGTATTATATAGTGTATTCTTACGATAAAGTAAGCTAGATAAAAGAAACGTTATTAAGAAAATCTTAAAGAGCCTGGGCCTGTGTGGCTCAGTGGGTTGGGCATCATCCCGTGCACTAAAAGGTTGCAGGCTCGATCCCCGGTATGGTGGGGTGTGCAGGAGGCAGCAGATTGATGTTTCTCTCTCTCCCTTTTCTTTCTCTCTAAAAATCAATTTTAAAATATTTAAAAAAAGAAAATCATAAGAAGAGAAAATACATTTACAGTATTGTACATATTTACTTTAAAATATCCACATGTAAGTGGATCTGCACAGTTCAAACCCAATGCTCCGGGGTCAACTGCATATACATGGATTGTATAGAGCGGTTATTCATTCAGCAAACACTTCTTCGGGGCCTGTTTTGTGCCAGGCACTATGCTGGGCACCGGGGACACCACCACAAACAAAACAAATATAAACCCCCGCCTTGGGGCATGGTCGCAGACAACAACCAATGCATAAATGTGGGACATGTCAAGTGGTGGCAAGAAACAAAATAAAATAAGGTGATTTTAAGGGAGGGGAGAGGGCGCTGTTTTAGAGAGCTGATCAGAGGAAAGCTTCTCAGAGGAGGTGCAGTGAGCCGAGGCCTGAAGGAGGGGGAGCCACATGGACTCTCAGGGAAGAGCTTGCTAGGTGCAGGGAGCGAGTGCAAAGGACCTGCGTTGAGACCAGGTCTGGTGAGCTTTCCGTGTAACCAGAAGGCCAGTGAGGCTAGAGTGGGATCGAGCAAAGACAGAGAGGCAGCTGGGAGGCAGTGCCGTGACAGGTCCTTGTGTGCTATAGTGG
>NW_005871767.1:213548-215174 GCF_000147115.1 Myotis lucifugus | reverse complement strand
CCAGAGACCTGGTGTATCCGGGAAGAGAAGAAGCTGCGGCCTGGCCACCACTCCGGACGCCTTGGGTGGGACTAGCTGGCAAAGGATCTCGGGAGCCACGGGATCTCGTTTAGGAGACCTGGTCCTTCGAGGGCACGGCTTGAAAGCCCTTGAGCCTCGCCTGTTGCTGAGGTCTGCGGGCCCGGGGTCAGGTAGGGGCCTCACAGCTGTGGGCCCCCTGGGAGGAGGGTGGCCTTTCTCTAGGAATGCCTGGGTTAGCGATCAGAGTGGGGCAGGCGTGGGGTGGGACTCTGAAGCAGCAGCTGTAATTATTGAGCACCAACTGTATGCGACCTCACTGGATAACCCCATGTTAACTGTATGCCCCACACTGACAATACCCCCATGCCAGCTGTATATAGTAACTATACTGTACAGTATACAACTGGCCCCGTGACTGGTGGGAGATGCAGCGAAACTGAGGGGGTATACGGTTTACATGGGGGTGGACGGTTGGTGTGGGGAGGACAGCCAGCTGCCTGCACCCTCTGCCGATTGTATGCCTCCCACTAGCTGTATACCCCACCCTTACTGTATACCCCACACTGATTAAACACCCCGTAGCAACTGTTTACCTCCACGTCAGCTGTGTGAGTCCACACTGGCTGTAAATGCCACTCTGACTGCCCCCCATGCAGTATCCCTGTCCCCACATTGGTGGTACACCCCTACCCTACAGTACAGTACATCCATTTCCGCTGTAAACCCCAGGCCAACTGTATACCTCCTGGCATCCCATGCCTGGTCTTTGACTAGTTTTGGGTTTTTTTGCTTTAGTCCCATTTCACAGTGGAGGGAACTGAGGCTCTGGGAAGGCAAGGCGCTGGCCTAAGTGTTCTCTGGTTGGGGGGGGGGGGAGTATTTGAATCCAGGGCCACCCAGTAGGATGTTGGCTCCACAGGACACACCCAACCTGGTGTCCAGCCCAGAGCCTGCTCCCGTAGGGGCTCAATAAATCTCTGTTCTACGAAACAGTGGCTCCTGGCTCACAGTTGTGAGAGTGCAGGGATGATGACTCAGTGTGTAGCTTTGGGGGCCATACAGGGACCATTTGGGGGCGGGGCCAGGCAGGAATGTGGCGTGGGGGCTGCCGGCCCCAATGCGCCAGTTTTCAAGAAATTGGCCGTGTGGGTTTTTTTAAAAAATATATTTTTATTGATTTCAGAGAGGAAGGAAGAGGGAGAGAGAGATAGAAACATCAATGATGAGAAGGAATCATTGATTGGCTGCCTCCTGCACTCCCCTACTGGGGATGGAGCCCGCAACCCGGGCACCTGCCCTAACCAGGAATCGAACCTGGGACCCTTCAGTCCGCAGATCGACGCTCTATCCACCGAGCCAAACCGGGTAGGGCGGCCGTGTGGGTTTTTATACGGACTCTCTCAATGTTTAACTGTCGCCATTTAATGTTTTTAAATGCAGCTCAAAATAAAATACAGCCGCTTGGTTTGAGACTTTTCAGCTCAAATACTTCACATTTGGGCGTTTGGGGGCAGCCATCGCCGGTTTTGTGGCGGGGGCCCGGCTAGAAGCCGCCACTCCTTGTGCCTCAGTTTCCATTCCTAGAGAATGGGGTCATATAGGTGC